>NW_021604636.1:4996154-5045128 GCF_004785775.1 Grammomys surdaster | reverse complement strand
TGTGTGTCTGTGTATGTTTGTGTCTATGAATGTGTGTGTGTGTCTGTATATGTATATGTGTGTATGTGTGTGTGTCTGTCTGTCTGTGTATGTGTGTGTCTCTGTATGTAGTTAAGGTACTAGCAAGGTGTAAAATAGAGTATATTATGAAAAAACAGAGCAGAAGTTTACACACTGGGCTACTATTACACAGGGAGCTAGGTCATTTGCTAGGAGCATTGTAGTTAGGAATGAGAGAAACAATACTTAAAACAGATTATAGGATATGGAATTCAAGAGTGAGAAGAATGGAGAGTTCTGACAGAAATGGGAATAGCCTGATCAGGAGGCTTTTTTGTAGCTAAAGATATCTAGTGTGTCATCTTAATTTGTAGGTTGTTACTTTTCTATAATGTCTCAGAAACATAAAAACATACAGGTACTAATATAACATGCCCCCTGCACATGCAAGCTTGCTAGTTAGACAGCAGATAAAAGTAAAATTATACACACACACACACACACACACACACACAAACATCTTGCAAAACTGAAACTTTGAACTCATTGTGTTTTGATCAGATGATTTCAGATGCCATTTTAATAATGATAGCATCTTCCAAAAATGTATGTATACTGGTCAGAGGAATATTACTCTTAGGCCTATGTATTAAGAGTCACAACAGAGAAAATTCTGTGTTGACATTATTCTTGTTTTTCTCTCTTTTTAATTCATTTTCCTGCGGAGAGTTTTTGGACATCTTTGGAGAATGGAAATGTCAGAGATGATTTTAGTTGTTATCGAAAAGCTTTAATTTAGTTTACAAGGTTTTTTTTTTTCCTCAACTAATAGTGCCAACAGACCCAGGAAAGTTTTGAAAATGTCAATGTGGTGCTGGTTCCTACAGCTGCATCAGGAGGATGCAATGCGTGTTCAGGCTTGGCTGTGGCCTCCACACTAGTGATGGCAAGTGCAGCGACAGTCAGGTCACCTTTCAAATGTGTCAGCTTCTCCGGAGAGCCAGCTGCCCACTGCCTCTCCCACTATTGAAAGCTATTTGGTAATTCATGGACAGGGCTCTTCAGGGTACTCCCCAACTGCACCTGCCACCTCGCCTGCTTTATGCAAATCCCGTGTTAAAAATCTACATAGCTGGCTGCGAGTAAGAGAATTATAGACATGCATTTACCTTTTAACTATTATAATAACATAAAAACTTTAATATGTTGCTAAAGGCTTAAAGAATCTTCCGGGTCCTAAAAAGAATATGTTGAATTTGACATGTTTTCTAAACTGAAATTTTTATAATTAAAGTAATTATCTGATGTTGCTTTGTATTTCCAAATGAATGCATATTGTGACCTATATAGCATATGATAAAGACTGTAATTATGCAAAATATAGTAGGGGAAGCTATTGGAGTATCTCTAAACCACCTGTGTTATTTCTTTTTAACAAGAATTTTGTTGGAAATAATATTTTTTTCTAAAATAGATACAATTACAAAGTTCCTGGGCCACTTATACACAATTATAAGATTGACATAGCTCTTACCCTGTAATGGTCAAGGTTGTCTTCTGGAGTTGGGAGACCCATGTAACGCTCTGTGTACACTGAGTCTGGGATAGGAAAAGAGAAAAGAGGTCCTTTAATAACAGCATTTCTTACATCTATCACATCTATTACATTTTCCTATCTTCCTGTGCCTTAACTCATGAAGGCATCTCCTCCACCAAGCCCTGCTAATGAGGCCAGAGATGCTGATGGCCAGGCCACACTCTCAGACTGAGGACTCCTCTGCAGCACTGACGCATCTGGACTCAGCCCTCAGGATCAGGGTACTGGGTGTACAGACTAGACAACCTAAAACACAACCAGCAACTGACCCGCAGAGAGGCCCACTCAATCAGAGTCATCTAGTGCCTCTGTTGTCTCATTGTGGTACAAAGACAAACACATCCCTCATGCTACGATAATCGATCTCCTTTTGGGAATATCTAGCAATGATCAATTCCAAGTGACTTCCTCAAACCTTACATTTTGGGCAGGTTGAGATCCACTATGGTGAAAAGAAAGAATTAACAGTCCATATTGACACAGCTGCTTCATCATAATTCAAGTTAAACATTTGTTTTCCCTCACGTTATGGGGAGGTCTCAAGTTTTGTGCTGTAACACTTGAGCACTGCGAACAGATTACATTAATATCTGTCTGCTGAACTGACATAAGCTCTTTTATATATAAATATGGTAGAATAACAGGTTGCACAATTGGTTTAGTTATTTTGGGTAATTAAACATAACTTTACTCAATTTAAAAATTTGAAATCCTATATTATATAGTACTCTAAAATATCACTGATGGAATTTTGTTGTTGTTGTTGTTTTGTAACTTATTAGTGTCTATTCTTTGTACAAAGTGTGAGTTTAATAAAGAGATCTCATTCAAGTACATGCTGCTGTGCCTACTTTCAGCCCATCCCCCTGCTGACCCCTTCACACTACATGCTTGTCTCCTTGGTTTTTCCAGACAGTCCCCTTCTACTCTCATGTCATACTTACAGTCCTTTATATTTTAATGTCAATTCTAGGTTTTACATGTGAAGGGAAATATGTGACATTTGTCTTTCTGAATCTGATCTCTTTTGCTTTACGTGATGTTTTAAAAGCTGCCTCCTTAAATGGCCAGATTGCAGTAAATGAGACTAAAAATCATGTGTTGCCTCTATGCTTGACTCTCCCTAGACTGAACGAGTATCTCGACGTTCATTCTATGGATTCTTTAAAACCTTTTATTGCTTAAAGTCAATACTGTGATGCTTTGCAGTGACTGAGGCTTAGATTAAAAACACGGCTGAAGAGTGTTTGGTCTTCCATTACTACCCCCTCCTCCTAAGTGAGCAGTAGTAATAGTAATATCTGTTATTTTACTTAAAGTGAATATGGACTATGTGTAATTTTATGTATCTACAGATCATTCCTATAAAAATATAGCATCTTAAAGGACACTTAAAAGTAAAAGATAATGATCTTTTCATGTATATTTTAATTTAAAAAATCAAATATTAGCAATATTGCTTATGTATTTAATAGGGGGAAAGCAGTCTTTGAGAGCAATATAAAACTTTTTCAACATCTATTCTACAGCCCTCAATCTGCTTTTCTCAGGACATGCCACTTTTTAAATCTATATTAACCATGTTTACATGTGTATTAAGATCTGAAATTTTTTGAAACTATACTTTTTAAAAATATGCATAGCTACATACTATAGTTGTGAAATTTTAGAGCAATGTCTTGAAACATCACTTACATATTCATTGTCTTCAATTTTGAATAAAATTGTTTAAAATTACACATATATTAAAAGCTCTCTTTCGTTACTGTGTATTAGGCCGTGTACATTTAATGAACTTCTCTTACATGTCTGCAACCTCACAAAGGCTATTTTATTATTTGATTGACCACCAGAGGTCTCCAGAAACAAACCATCCAACAAAACAATTAATTAGAAACAAAAGTATCACAAGGAAAAACAACTCCATTGTGTGCAAATTAAATTGTATCTGAGCCTGCCAAGTTTTCAGCGGAAAGATGGTGGAAAGATTTGCACATTGGCTTCTCTTGACTTGGAGAGAGTTTCAAAGATGAGTGTTTGCAGGATTTGTGCTGCCATATATTAGGGTATAGATATTAACAAGCACACACTTTATCAACAATTCCGTTCTTGCACTGCTACATAAGGAACCTAAGTGAGATCAGAGAATGCGTGAGAAAATATTGCATCCCCTTCCTAACCCTCGATGTTCATCTCTGCCTAGCCTTGCCCTGGGCGTTGTCATGTCAGAAAATGATGCTGTATGGTCTATCTCATGATGATGATGATATTCTAGTACTAAAATACAGTGGGAAACCAAATCCTCCTAGAAACTCAACTGTTCCTGTCTCTTCTTCCTGGAACACCCAACTAATATTTAACCTTCATTCAGAGGAAAAGAGATAGATACTTCCTCTCCTCTATTTATATGTGAAGTCCCAAATCAAACTCTAATAACAATAAAGAAACATTTATTTGAGAAATGTAGCACTAACACTGTTTTAAAACTCTGGAAACAGGCTTGTTGATGAGAAAGTAAATGTGTAGGTAACACACAATGGCATTCGGGCTTGTGTAACAGCAGAACAAACGAGAACATCTTATACGACTCTGTAAACAGCCACAGAAAGAACCCAGCCTATTATTTTCCATAGAAACACAGAAAACTAAAATAGGAATGGCATTCTCACTAGAATGTTAAGGTCGACACTTAATAGCTCAGTGCATACAACAGCAGTTACATACCATAGTACTCCCACCGTGACACGGGTGCCACGGCTATTCCACACTTGAACACGCCACTTCCAGATCCCAGGACCATTGAGGTTACGTACCCTCCATATGACTGGGGAATGGAAACAGTTATTTTTATGGAGGTAAAGGAATAAGGACATATGGTAAGCGAGTCGCGGTTTCCACATTTCTCACATCTTTATATACTGTGCCTCTTTAGAGATAGAAAGCATGGTATACGAGGCTTAAATTGGCTTTAATTGGCCAGTATCTAAAGTATACACTTTCAGAGTCCTGGTCCCTTTTCATAGACATCAGGAGAACAAGAATGGGACATTAGTGGACCCTAGTGATCATACAAAAATTAAAGAAAATAGTAAATAAAAACAATATGCAGAGAACCTTTGCTGATTAATAAGATATCTCTTTTTTTCTTGCCTTCTTTTCTTTTTGCCTTCTCCACCCACCTTCCTTCCTTCCTCCCCACTCTTGCTCTGGCCTCTGTATCTCATCACAATAAACAGAGTTACATGTCTTACTCAGTAGGCATTTAGGAAGCCTGCTGCTCAGAGGCCCAAGACATGACAGACAGGATTTTCATCTCCAAAGATTTACATGCAAAAGATAAATTAACCCCCAGTCTGTTAAATTCTCTAAGGAGTGCACACAAATCCATGAGTCAAGACAGCTACTCACCCAGCCCCAAATCGCAACTCGCTTGCTGTCCACAAATCCCATTTTTAAAAATTGCCTAAAACACACGAAAGAAGTTTGCAAATCAGTTTTCCACTGTGTATAGAGAAGTAAGCTAACCACATAAATGTGAAAAGCTGGTCCTTTTTTATCTCCTTCATTCTATTACAAATTAAGAGCAACAGAACCAGTGGTCAAAAACACCTCCGAGCAGTATCTACCATGCTAACATCAGAACGACATGAAGAAGGGTTGAGTCCATAAAAATTCTGTGTGTGTGTGTGTGTGCGTGTATGATTCACAGAAAACAAATCCTGGCAGTTTTTTTCACAGCTTTATATAAAAATTTGCAGCCCAGATGCACTTTTCTTTACATAATTGAATTTAAATCTCTCCAGATGTTTTTCAGTTTGAAAGTGGTTACCCCCTGCAATAGAAAAAGACAAGGGCATGGAGAACATCTGAGAAGGTTTAGAATTGTCTCTGTACTCTTACCTGAGAATTTAAACACAAACATCTAAATCCCATCCTGGGCTGGGTGTTGATTAGCTAGCTCAGCACCATTAAATGAAAGTATATTTTCTTTGATGGATTAAGAAACATCTTTGTCACCCAACTGTGTCAGGAGTTGAAATGCAGGTAAAGAAATATGATCTTTGTTTTATACTCCTATTTTTTTAAAGTCTTATCCTTAAATCAAAAGCCAATTTTTTTTTTTTTACTTAAGAAAGTCTAGCAAATATAATGTGTAATTTTGTGGTGTTATAGGAGGTGTAGAAGTCTTCCTGTTGATGGACAGTGGATTTTGCTTTCAATTGGTGGTATGTGTCCAAGGCTGCAGAGACAAGTGGTACCAAAACAAATTAAGAGTTCTTTTCAACTTTTCTCCTTGTCAGTCTCCTTAAATACAGAGAGGATCTGAATCATGATTGCACAGGGTGATACACCTTTACAAAGTAAACATGTATGCTATCACAAGGTCACTCCTGGTCATTTTCCTGTCTGAAAAGTGAAAATAAATTAAAATGTTTCTTTTTGCTGTATTCCACAAATATAGACCTGAGTTTGCACTTGATTTTGAACTTCATACCTGACTTCTTTCATTCAGTGTTATTTGGGGAGTCGTCTGTGCTCCTGTATTCAGTTCCTTTTAGTTACTGTAACAGTATTCCATTGTATAAGTAGTACTGCATATCATTATTGTCTTAAACTGGGACTTTAGTTTATAAATATTGCACTCAGTGATTTTAGCATTTTTAGAACTTAGATTCATGGGGTTACAGAAACCATAGCTTCCTCTGATAGAAAGGTGACCAATCTTACTGGATAAAAGCTTATTTTTTTTACAACAAAATCTCTAATTTACCCTTTTGTTAATCTAAAATTTCTTTTACATTTTAAAGAAAATGGTCAGTAATTAACTTTGGCATAAGGAACTTCATTCACTTAGAGAGACTTATCTAACATCTTTTATTTTCTTTATTTCTCTTTAAAGTTCTTTTTCTCCATACAATGATCTTCCACGGATGATTCTGAATCTCTCAGTCTCTAATTTACAACACAGTCTCAAACCGCTGATTTATTAGACTTCTTCAAACACTTATCAGATTGCTTGGGAACCCAAAGGTTGCATATACAATTCACCAGCTAGATCCAGTTGAACAGAAGAGTTGGAATAGACTGGATTCTAATCCTAGTTCTCCCCAACAAATTGTTTCTTTACTTGAAATACATGATAAGAATACCCCCCCCTCCCTGGGATGCCTTGCAGCTTAAGCTATGTGTTTACCATAGTATGATTCTCTCTTTTAACCCAAAACACATCAGTTTGTATTTGTATGGGGGAAGGTCAGAATGAGATGCCCAGTATATACTTAATGAAGCTCTCATAATTGTGATTCATGACAGTTGTGCCCCAAAACTTTCCAAAAATAGAAGAGTCACCCTTATCTAGGCTGTAGGAGCCAGTTCTTGGACTGCCTTGCTATTAGTCTCTACAAGGTTGAATATACATTCAACTTCTCTACCATGTAGTTCTGACTATAAGGGATGGGCTCAACTATTTAGCGAAATGTTTACCTAGTGTGATAGTTAAATTTAATTTTCAATTTGATTGTACTGATACGTGGCCTAAGCATTACTAAGACAAGCCTTGCATGTATCTCTGGGTAAACAGTGAACAGAAGACCCACCCTGAATGTGAGCAGTACCTTTCCATCAGCAAGGGTATAAATAAATAAATAAATAAATAAATAAATAAATAAATAAATAAATAAATGAGGGAGGAGAGAAGGCCCACTCTACTATCCCATGAGGTAGACAGGCTCATCACAAGTTTTGCTACTCTAATTTTCTACCTCACCACGGGCCTGGAAGCAACAGAGCCAAGGGCTGTGGACTGAAATCTCTAAAACCATGGTGCAGAGTAAGTAATTTCTCCTTTTAAGTTGTTTAATCCTATATTTTATAATTGTAACAAAAATCTCACTGACATTCATCATTGGGACCAAGAGACAGGGTCCTTGCTGTGACTCATTAGATCTCATAACTCAGAAACATTTGGCATTCGTCTGGATTAGAAATTCAGAAAAAGAAATGCTTTGAAGAAACTGGCTAGAATGCTGTCAGCAGAGGTTAGTGAGTGGTCATGGTGGGAGCTTGGAAACCCAGAGTGCCTGTAAGGATGTAGGCAGCAGCACATCCTACTCATTAGGAATCAGATGGGGGTGGGAGGAGGCCGAGGGAATTAACCAACAATTGGACCAAAGGTCATTGTTTTACTGTAGTAAAGGACCTGTCTACCTTTGTCCCATGTCCTAAGACTTTGTGGGAGGCTGGGTTTTATGGTGAAAGACTAATTTATTTGAGGGAAGAAAAGTCAGTACTGCCTAGCATTCAGTGCTTGGCATGATAATTGCTGGTTGCTTTCCGCCAACTTTAAAGTGAAAATTGTCATCAAAGCGCACAGAAGAAAGGGCTGAAAACACTGTGGTTTGTCCTTATCCAACTGAACCAAGAATAACGGATTGACATCTCTCAAACCAGGACTCCAAATGAATCCTTCCCCTTGAAAGTTTCTTCCGCCAGACATCGTGTTGCAGCACCCGGAAGTCTCACTAACAAAGTCACTCCTTCCTCAGTTTATCCCTGGGTTTCATGGAGCTCACCCTCAACTCTTGGATGACGGTAGTGTATATGCCAACTCCCTTTCTCAAGTCATATAGAAATAAAAACTAAAAACTAACACTGGTGAGGGATTATAAATTCATCCTCCAGTACCTTCAAATTCTTCATATTTTAGAAAGAAAGAGAAAGAACAAAGGAAAGAAGGAAGGAAAGAAAGGAAGGAAGGAAGGAAGGAAGGAAGGAAGGAAGGAAGGAAGGAAGAAAGAAAGAAAGAAAGAAAGAAAGAAAGAAAGAAAGAAAGAAAGAAAGAAAAGAAGTCAATGATATCTGAGTTCATCTCTGAGTTGCTTACCTGGCTGCTTCAATTTGATCTTCAACTTCCAACGTTCCCAGTCTTCTGTTGATCGCATGCATGATCTTATCTCCTTGGTAACCACTTCCTCTGCCGTCAAAGCTAGCTACTATGATCTTTTCTGTGCTTGCAAGGTAAGTGGCCCAGTTCAGTCTGAAAGAAGGCTCTGCTTTTTGACTACAGGGTCCTGCATATCTGTGAAAAGTTCCACATTTAAATAAAGAACACTACCATTTTTCTCCTATGGATCAGGTATTTGTATCCTTCTCAATCATGGGCCTGAAAAATCATAGTAAGCACTGAACTATCAAGAATGGGTTCATTTATAGAGGAACTTTAATCCAGCAACAAGGCTGCTCTGACAAGGATCACATCCAAAGGTCTTCTATGTCTGTGTGATCTGGCTGAAATGTAGACCACACCTTTAATCCCTCTAGCTGGAATACAGGTAGCCCTTAGTGCACATGCTTAATCCTACAATGAAAGCAAAGGTTGTTTGTAGAAGGAAGCAACCATGTTTGAAAGTGACATCTAATTGAGGGGCAGACAGTGATCAGAGACAGTAAACACCCAACTCACAGGAAAATAGCAGAAAGGGGAGGAGGGGTTGGGGAAGAGGTAAAGAGAGATGGAGCAGGAGTGGGGGGGGGGAGAGAGAGAGAGAGAGAGAGAGAGAGAGAGTGTGACTGAGACAATTTTACAGAGACAAGTTGTATGTGAAGACAGGAGCCAGAGAATAAGAAGGAGCCAGAAGATTAGAACAAATCCAGAGTTAGTTTGAGGTTAAGCAGAGCAATTTAGTGAGAAGGAGAGTTGGAGAGGAGTTTAGACCAGAACTGTTGAGTTGAACCTGCCAGCCAGAGTTTAGAAAGAACTAGATAATGGTAAGTTTATTCAGTAGTAAGTCTCTGAGATGACAATTGCATTCTTTTAATTTGGCAACATGACCATTATGGCTGTGTGTGTTTCCTTTAAATACATCCTAAAGATTTGTATTTGAACACTATCGTCAAGCACAGTCTATGTTTTAAGTACTGTGCAATCTTAAAAATAGAAAATGTTATTTATCAAATACTAGGGATAGGGGAAATTGTTTTATAAAAATAACAATGATGACTAGTGTAGTTTTTCCATCTCGGTCTATACATTTATTTCCTAGGTTGGGATTTCCTTAAAGACTTCGACTAGAGCATCACATGCTTTTCATTCCCTCAAGGCTCTTATATAGTGTTGCCCACTCTGAGACTCTATACCATGGTAGAAAGGACCATAATATGAAAGAATGCTAGTATTAAAACCTCAAGGACAAAGAAATATAAACTTGAAATAAGTATATTATTTATCGGTGCAAGAATTTGAACTTTGCTGTATTTGCAACCTTTACAGCCTAAAATCTACCACACGTATAGCCATATATACAAATCTCGTGTGTATCAAGAGATAATCCCTAGAAGCTTATTGCTTCTTATTTCAATGTCCTCTCTGCACAGTCTACATGACTTCTGGGTACATACACATCTTCTCTAATAATAGTTCCCTCTCAATTCATTATTTTTCCTATTCATTGACTGTTGCAACCCCACAATGAACAACCAAGTCCTGCATGAATGCCTCTACTAACACACTCTTGCCTCTTCTTTAGAGATGGAAGTTAAAAGAACTTTCATTTAAGCAAAATATCACATTGTTTTAATTTAAAACTAAATGTTGTAGCATTCTAAATTTAAACAGGCGAACATATTCATGCATTCATATATGAGTAAATATTTTTTTTTGTAACATGAAATTCCTTGGCCGTGTCCATGACAGAAAACTTGGTAGATTAAAAGTGCCCTTTTCTTGCTTGTCAGGAAGAAAAGATGGAGATGAGAACCAGAAAAGGCCAGTGGGGCTCCCTTAAACTCTAGGGAAGCAAAGCAAATCGTATGATTATGACAGAGAGAAGTGTAGACCTCATTTATTAAATTAAGAGAAAACACAGATGGGATTTGTAGGTACAAGATGGGAGGGGGAATAGCTGTATGAAAGAAGAGAAGTATTGGCTTTATATGTCACTAATCTGTACCCCCAGAAAATTGCAGCATTTGAATTACTCTCTCTTGAATACTTACACGTCTAACAGTAGAGGATATTTCTTGGATTTATCAAAATGAGGAGGCAAGATCATTTGATACCAAAACCCTAAACAAGCATAAAGATTAATTAGTGAGTTAAAAAATAGTTATTAGTGAGATCTCATTCCTTATTTCTCAGTAATTCCTCAGAGTTCACCAATTTGTTAAGTTAGACAGAAAAAGAGAAGGATCAGCTTAGGATCACATTTTAAAGATGTAAAAACCAGCTGTTTAGTTCACAAATGCAAGTTACTGTGGTGGTAAAACAATTGAACTGTTCCTAATACAGCCGTGGAATCCATCGATGCCTCTAAAATACAAGTGCATTTTAGGATTCCTAATGTTTTGTTTTTATGCTTCTGTTCTTTGGCACCCAATCTACTTATCTAGCTTGTTTACGTTCTAAATTTTCCTCCCAAATGTTTTCCTCTTCTCGAATTTCCTTGAAGCTGTTTAGAATTTGCAGTCGGCCATAACTCTTTTAAAATCTGGATGATTTAATAGCGATTTTATAATTCCCATTGCCATCCTAGACCGAAAAGCAGAGTCCTGTTTTCAGCTCAGCTTTTCACAGAATGAAGTCGGCTTCTGTGGAATAAACTGCTTTCGTGTTCTGTGGGCAATTCCTTGGATCCATTTAAATTCTTGTGCTTGATTTAACATCGGTTTAATAAAAAAAAAATCTTAAAAATAATGAGTCAGTCTTCTTTGCTCTCAGAGTAAATAAGTCTAATAAATCCAAATGAGAGTTTCACATCCTCAGGAAGACATAAACTATAGGCTCAAAAACCCAAACCAAACCAAGACAAAAAACAAAAAACAAACAATCAAACAAACAAACAAACAAACAAACAAAAAAAACCCTGATCTCTAGAGGTATTTCTTATGTTTACTTTCCCTTTTGCTTCTTGATTGATTTTCGGAATGACTTTGGTTAAAGAGAAAAAGAAGGATTCAATGGTCAAATATTTACATAGATGGGCTTATCTTCTATCTGTGCTTCCTAATCATTTTATATTTTTTATTCAATGTGTAGGTACGAAAAAAATATAATTTTCTATTATAATTTTAATCAAATATCAAACTATTAGCCAGACTGACTGATATTTTTAATGCATGCACCCATCACGATTCTTGTCTGGCCTGCACTAGTTGATTAGAGGGGTTTTAACTCCATCTTTTTGTAAAACAGCAGTTTTTCTGTGAGACGAGGGGTTTTTGAGGTCCCAAGGTCTCAGATCCTTAGGCCAATCACTTGTCCTGTAGTGAGATTGGCTAGAGCCTAATGGGTCTCCCCCCCCACCCCCACCCCCCGTTATGTTAGTTCCCCTCCTTTGCTCTATGAAAATTTTCTTTTAACCACATGCCCTCCCCAGCCCTAAAACCTAAGGACTCCCACTGTGTGCCACCGAAATAGAATGGCGTCTCCATATGCACTGCAGAACTCTGCACCAGACTGTCAAAATGAGCTCTTTACATTCAAGATGTCTCAGGGACAAGGAGCAGTGGCACCCCTGCTGGGTCAGAAGGTGTTTGTTATCGAGGACCCTGGTGACACACACATTCCCTTTGAGCAGCGTGCTAAGTTATTCTGCTAAAGTGGGCCCTGCTTTCCAGGGCCTGTCCTACCCTTTACAATGACAAGGGTTGAATACTTTATTCATTTTCTTTTAAAAAGTATTATTAGTTTAGGTTATGTGTATATGTATCTCTCTGTGTGGGCTTGTGAATGGAAGAGCAGATGCCCTGGGAATCCGGAAGAGGGTGTTGGAATTCTTGGAGGTGGAGTTACATAGTTTGTAAACCACCAGGTATGAGCGCTTGGAAAGGAACTCAGGGCCCCTGCAGGAGCTGTATCAGCTCCCAATGGTTGAGGCATCTCTTCAGCTCCATATTTCCAATTATGCTAAATTAAAAATCTAAACTCATCAGTCATGAAGTCCCATAAGTCATTATTCTTGAGTGGAAAAAGAAACAAACAAACAAAAAAACCCAAGGATTTCTAACTCAAATAAATCTACTGTTCTAGTGGTGTCTGAGAGCAATCCATGCTTACAACACACCCCACCTGAGCTCATTAGGAAACAACAACCCCTCCCCCCTCCCCAAAAAAGCATGAAGTTTAAACATTTTAGAAACAACCTCAAAATTTTAACATAATCATCTTAGGTGTTTTCTAACTCTACGGTGCAGAGATAAAATATATCAGGTGTGATTTAGCTTTGCCATTATGCTTTTACAATTAACGATAGCTGGTAGAACAGAGTTACTAACTTGATGAACTAACCTCTCTATAATACATTTCCCCCAAACGCTCTTGACAAAATGCATTTTATGTAGAGTCCTGTTTTAACACACACACACACACACACACACACACACACACAAAGCAAAAGTAGTAGTTGTTGTAATAGAATGTTTGATGGAAAAAAATAACCTTTTAAATTAGATTCATACAACACAAAGCACATATCCTCAGACCAAACTGTCTCATTATTTGTATTTTATTATTGTTTTCACGAAAAACACTATTCCAAAAGACCTGTAACTTACTTGTTCCATTCAAAACAATGAAGTCCAATTTTTTTGAAGGCATTTGAACATCCTGGAGCATTTTATCCAAAGCAGAATTGTCTTCCAGGACTCGTAGCTCTAAACAAACATATGAAGCAGCCATAATTCATAACAGTACAAAGAGGTTAGGTCACATGAGACAACAGTGAGCAAGCGTGCACTGTGGCAGTTGGGCCTTGCTTGCACACTTCAGGTAGGAAGGCTTGTGTCCAACTCCTGGGTAAGACACTAATGCCAAGGGAAAACCCATGCTAGTCCTATTCACGTGCATGCTTTCCTACCAGCCGGTGGCAGGGGAAGTATGACAGAGTACCTTTATGGTCGGTGCTGCGATGCAGAGTGTGGAGTGGCAGACCAGGGCCTGTGAATGAAAAACAGGTTTTAGATGAGGATAGCATGCATGTGTGAACTTTCAAACACATACCGTCTGACCAAAGCAGCTACTGCAGGAGATAAGAAGCTTAGCTCTCTCCTCCACACCCCTACTTTTTTTCTCACTAATAACTACAATTAAGTGAAGGATGCATTCCTACAGAGGCACAGGGCTCAGGTAAAGGGAGCTGGAAATGGACCTCTGCTCTGGTGGACGTCCTGGGCAGGCTACCATCTCCATGCCCAGTTTCCTCATCAGCGAGCTGAAATTACAGCTTAACCTTCCCCATTCTCTGTGACCACATGTTGACCATACTACCACTGAGGCCCTGTGATCCTTGGAGGGTGAGTGGGCAGAGCTCTGGAACCAGCTTCACCTGGAGGAGGCGAGTCCGCTCACGGTCCCCCCACTCAGGAGAGTCTGGGAGCCAGGAGACACATCTGCAGTGCCTAACTTGGATAAGCAGTTTCTTTCTGGCATGGAAATGTGTTTTTCTCACCAGCCCGTATCCTCACTATTTATCCCAACTGTGGTAGCTGTGGAGTGGAAGGTAATGTATAGCAAAGCTATCTTGTGATCTATTTAATTTTGATGCATTTAAATGATATATTTAATTTCTATATTTGCTTGAAAAAAAAAACCACAGTGAAGGCACGGCTAGACATAGGTTTGAATTCTGGCTGACTTGCTGGATAGGTTAGGTCAGTGTGTCTAGGTGCCAATAACTTTTCAGATAAAGTGACGATAATATGTACTTTGGAGCGTTTTATTAAGGTTTAAATAAGATCACAAATATTAAGCTTTTAACACAGTTCCTAGTATAAAGCACATACCCAAGAAATGATGGCAGCATCCAGCCATACTAAAGAACACTAAAGAAATGCATCAGAGAGAACAAAATACCTCAGGGAAAGAAGAACAGGATAAGTCCTTTGAAGCTCCCTTTGCCATTGACTATGCATTTTTAGAGTATCAAGACTCATTTTCTCATTTTAAAAAGAAGCCTGGTACAGCATTAGAAAAGAGGACTCAGAGAAGCCTCTTTGATCTTACTGTATGACTCAAATGTCACTGTGGCTCCCCTTACCCAGGCTTCTAGACTTGGAATAACAATTAACAGCAGCAATATCAACAGAAGACAGGGTAGTAAGGATTCTGGGAGATAGGCAGTGTTTTATTAACTTAAGGACAAATGCATAAAATAATTATTTAAAACCTAGAACACGTGGGTATCAAAGAATGAACTCAGGGAAGAAAGTATTGTGTCTACATCACACACTATGAGTATAGAAAAGGACTCGGGTGTCTTCAAGGGCTCCTAGGTTGCCAAAGGAAAAAGGGCTGAGCAGAGAATTAAAAATAGGCTCTTGGAGGAAACTCTCAGGGTCTCCTGCCCCTAGGGGCTGTAGGGACAGGAGTTTTCACAGATCAAGCATTGGCTCTTCTTCTTCCTCAAATCAATGCAAACTTACCCCAACATCCCAGCTGATAGTACGTTGCATCTTTACTAAATGACACCGAATAATACTGACATCTTTCTGGATTCAGGTCACAACTAAGACACTTCACATTGGTGTGGTCAGTAAGTTGGATTCTGTAAAGCCAATAGTGGGGATTAAGTACTTCATCAAAACATATATGAGAGGAAGAAACTGACTAATGTCATGCTCCGGTCTCAGTGGACTCAGACCACCATAGCAACCCTCCAGGGGCTTTCTCTTCACCATAAAATGCATGTATTAACCTCAGTGTTCCATAATTAGGAAATGCCAGTAAACACCTAATGAAGTCATTGTTTTGGTTATCTATGAATGATAAGTGAAGTAATATAAGTACTTAAAACAATTCCAGTGTAATATTAATTAGGACAAAACAGACATGCAGACAGACAGACAGACAGAGACAGGGACAAGGAATAATCTGTCACTGAAAACCCCTGATGAAAATGTCCCAGCAGCACTCTTACTTATAAAGATTTCTTCCTCCTGGCATTTCTTTATATTCATTACTAATGTAGTATCTGAGAAGAAAACAAAGACAATATATATTAAATATGTTTTACAGAAATATTAACTATATCCCCTGATCTCCAACCCAGGCACACAGGCACACATGGCTGTACTGCATGAGTGTGTGCCTCTCTCCACGCTTGCTGCTCTGCTCTGCCCCTCCATTCCATCCAGAAGCTATCTCCCTCCACCATCTCTACCCAGGAGACTTTCTTTAAACAGTCTGAAATGTATGAATCCAGGGAGTTCTTCATGAATTGAAATGGTAAGTAAAAAAACGCAAAACAGAGCTTTTATAAGAAAAATGTGCTTGGACAGCTAGCTTGAAACTGAGAACCCTGCCCCCACTTCAAGTACCACTCCTGATTTCTGTCTTTTCTGTTTTATTACATAATCAGCATGGCGGTAGGGACTGTATACTCCAGAAAGTGGCAGAGCTCTCTCTGTAAAGTCTTCAGAAACTACTCTGGGCAATGGCAAAATTCTTCTGTGATGAGGCCAAGGAAGGAAGAGCCCAAGATCCTAATGGAAAGTAAAAAATGCCTTTTGCTGACAGCTCACGTAGGCTTTTAGTAGGCACTTAAAGCAAAGCTTTCCATAATCCAAAGAGCAAGGCCAAGCCACCGACAGATAAAATTAACTTTCTCAGTCTTTCAGAGAGCCCATGTCAGTCTGAAGTTAACAGAAGGCAGAGCGCCCCTGCAGCAGCCCAGGATGTTCATCAGAGACTGCAGCCCCTCCAGTGCAAAGCAGGTAAAACCGAGAGGTAGAACCGCTCGGTGGCATGGTGTCAAATCTGCTGAGCGTATGTGAAAATCATTAAGGCTTCCGTATGTTAAAAAGAAAAAAAAAGGATTGAACATATTCCAAATCAACGATTCTTTGTGGGAGATTTTCCTGCGCTTCTGTGAGAGGGCCTGAGTATAACGCACGGGTTTACAGCCTACTTACTGGTTATTAGAATATACTCACAGATAATCGCTGGTCAGAGCTTCGATACTAATGACTTCCCAGGCTCCTTTTGTAATAAATGTACAGTCCTGGCGGGGTTTTAAATATGAGATATATTAGACTCCCCTAGCAAAGTTAAATAGATGATTTAATCATTTATATCAGAAAGTCAAATAAACTTGAGATTGCTTTTGGGGGCATCAGTGTCCTATTCTGCGTCAGCCCATATACCACTGAAGAATTTGCATTAGTCTATTTCTGCACACCGCTCAATGTCCTGAAATGATGTCTACTGCAGTTAGGGAAGGAGGTCAGCTTGGGATCTGCTGCATGAGCACACTCACTTTCTTATCTTTCGGGATGTGGCAGATGTGTTTGTAGCCATCTTTGTCGCTGGTGATCTTGTAGAAGCTGCCTCCATCAGAGGTGAAGTGGGGTTCTGCAGGCCTAAACTAGACAACGACAGAGCAAAGAAATGTCACAGCGCCAATCTCACCTCAGGGTTAACCCCAGTTTCTGGATCTCCTCTCCAATCCCTGCATCCTTTGCTTGTCAGGTGAAACAAAAGTCGTCAAAATGACCATCTTCCCAAGTAGAAGATGTGGAGCAGAGAACAAACTCACAGGCTACTTTGGTGGGGGTAAATGGGAGAACGCACATAAAAATGCTCACAGCAGATACTGGACCCACAGACATGATTCCATTGTTCCAGAACGTATCTTGCAAGAATAATGGAGACTCCCAACCATATGGGCACACAACCTAACACTCTCTCTGTTGGAAGGAACTTCCTTGATATTGCAAGTGCACTTTCTAGAAGGCATCTAATTATCTTACTGTTTCAGGTTGGAAGTGGAAATTTTCATTCCCTTTTTTTTTTTTTTTTTTTTTACAGAATTCGGTTTGAAAGTCAGACTTCGTGTTTAACCACTCCTGGACTAGATGCCATCAGGGATCTCTGCCATAGATTTCCCATGGAAGCATTCATACAGTTATTTTTATCCTAAGCCATTTCATTTTGCTAAAGATGATCAACAAATTACAAAAAAATGGTTATGTGGAAATGGAGAACAAAAAAATTATTTATTTTTTTTAAAAGTTCAATAGGAGATAGTTCTCAGAAAATCGTGTTTAAATAGAAGAGGGTCTCTTTCCAGCCTGGAAGGACCATGTTGCGTTTCAATTTCTATTTCCTGGTTATGTTGCAAGCAGGTAGGGGATGGTCTTTTAAAATTGTTGGTTCACTTCGCCCTGAGTGTTTCCTCTCTCATCCATTCCCGTCTGGGGAAGGAAGGGAAATGCTTGCCTCTTCTATTTAGTGATTCAAAGTGAATTCATTTATGAAGCAAGCTGAGGCGTGCAGTACACTTTGTGTTCTCATTACAGAGTTCTCAGGCACATTCCCCTCTCTAGACCCATGTTCACAGCCTTATCTTTTTAATACATTTCCCTGTTTCCCCTGGATGGAGTTGTGCCTAGTAGAAATGTGTGAAAAGTGGCATCTGTCTGGTTAAATACAGAGAGGAAAAAACATATTTTTTTCAGAGAGTCGTGAGGAAGTGTAGCATGTCTCTTGCCATGGAGGAAACCACTTTTCTTGTTGGCAAACCTCTCTCCTCTGCCCAATCAGTGCCTGGAAAAAAAGGACATGGGAATGTTGTGGTAGCTCCCAGCCCAGCAGAGAGGGGTCGTCGTCTTCCTGGACTGAAGCCTCACCTCTCTCACCCAGGAGATGTGAAATGGTTACAGTCTTTGCTTCACTTCAGTCACCCTTTTTAAAAAGCTAGATGTCGTTCAGCTTTCATCTTCTGTGTAAGGTGTCATGGTGGCTGGAGTCCCTCCTCCCACCTCCCACCCCCAACCCGGTGCTTTCTTCCACAGTCTCAGACTTGAGTCTGGGGTGCTGTACATGTCAGGTGGTGGTGAGCAGAGGTGAGGAGCACCTTGCTTTCCCAGATAAAGAGCATCCTCAAAGTGCCTGCCAATGTGTGGTTTTCTCCAGAGAGGTGTGCAATGGACATTATTGGATCGGTACTGTTCTTGATGGCTGCCATCCAGGCTGGACTGAAAACCTTTTTCTGCCTCCAAAGTGTAGAACTCAAACAACAGGTCAAACAGGTATGTTCTGCATCCTGGCAGCCTTGCAGCTCACTGGAAACTCCAGTTACTTGGAGAATGTGCTTTGCTCATCAATTCTGCTCACGACTTTGGTGTTTGACTTGTCTTTTTCCTTCTTGGATATAGAGTGCATTTACTGTAAGAAGCACAGCTAACACTGAGATATGGGCCGACTCACGTTTCTATCAGTGACAACACAGTACCTTAGTATAGGACAGCCACATATTAACCAGCTCTGAGTAGCAGTCAAGATATATAGGAAATCCAAAACTCAGAACACTTACTCTTCCAACCCAGCCTGTGGTACTCATTTCAACATGCTGCTGTGCCTGAGGAGAAAAGAACAGTGCAGTGTTTCAGAGAAGATGGTAAAATCCTTCAATTTTCCTTTCTTTAAAAGATGGATATCTCATGTATCTCAAACTGCCAATATGACCAAAACCTTCAACTTTTGATCCTGTGTCAGTTTCCTAAGCACTAGGGCTACATGGGTCCACCATCAGATGCAAGTTTACGTAGTGCTGAACCAAGGCCTTCAGGCATGCTAAGCCAGTAACCCACCACCGGAGCTACATCCCTAGCCCCACACGATACACTACAAATGAAATTACACGTATGACAAAAGAAATGAAAACAATCTCTCATCCTGTAAGTCTGTTTATGTTAGTATTTCTCATGTGATTACATTGGATCATTTATCTCTGTAGCTTGGTGCTGCTGGCCTGAAACTCCAACTGGCATTTTAAATTTGGTATGCACAGAACTCAATGCTGTCCTTCACTTTCCTGTAGCCCAGCAGCCTGTTCTCAGACCTTTTCTTAGCCACTCAGTCTAGATTCCTGCTTTTCTCACTCTCTTCTCATGGAAGCCTCCCTTAGCTCCGTTTCTTCGGCCCTCTGTCCTTGCCTACAGACACTCCCATCATTCACGTCTTCTGGATGTTCCTAATGGGCTGCTGCTATGCTCTCCTAGTTGGATGTTCAGTTATCATTTATTCCTCTGGTCTATTATCCTCCCTGCTCAGCTCCGAGCTGATTTTATTTGGCAATGGTCAACTCTATTCCCATTAAATTCTCTTCATTTTAGAAACTGGAAACAGCTTTCCAACCCTTACAGGATAAATTCAAACACCTCAACATGGCCCTTGAGCCCAAATCTTAATCACTGGCCTTGTTTCCCACCCAGTTCCTTACTTCCAGCTTAGGTGGTAAGCGTGTTGAGTCCCTCTGTACTCTAAGATGTTCTCTATGGATGTCCTCAAGCAATCCTCAGCTGAGAGGGAACTTTCTTTCTTATCTGTTCACATAGGACATCTTATCCTAGATGGCTCTCTATCTTCCTGCAAGCCATTTCCTGATCGTGTTCACCCGACTCCAGCAGAGTATCTGTTATTACCCTCTGTATCTATCTTAAACCCTCCCATGCCACAGTGTCCTGATATTGTTGATGAGTCAGGAAGCAGAAAGCAAAGAGCTTTGGGTTTCCTGGTATGAGTTCAGGTATGTCCTATGACATAGGCACTTTTTAACCACACTGAGCCTCAGGCTTCAGTGTACCTACCATATTGTAGATTTGACTGCAGAGAAAGTCTAAAGGAATATCTTTACTCTCTCTACCAGAACAAAAGCATTTTTTTGGGAAAATGCAGGCTGTTTAGTTAATTTAAAAAAAAACAATCCCATAGCTTAGCAACGAGGTGGGGACATTTTAAGTAATGTAATGTTTCTTGCATCAACAAATGAGTGTGTCCAAAGTATGGAGCATCCCTCAAAGTCTCTGCCCTGTGCCCATTTGGGATGCTAGCAGCTAGGTGTGTGTATTGCAGAGTTCATGACCAGAAAGAAAAAGGAGGCACAGAGTGGTCATGACATAGATCTTTTAGACTTCAGCTCCAGCCTCTCCTGTGGCTTCTGGCTCTCAAGCCACTTTTGCTGAAATCCTCAGCCTCAAAGGACTTCAAAGTGTCCTGTCTGGGAACCTCAGCACCTCACAATTGGATCATCACTCGGTTCTCCTCGGCACTGGCACCCTCTCAGACTGATGGTTCTGTGTTTAGGTTCTAAGTCGGTTTTCTACTTAGAAATGGTTACAGTCTAGTAATGGATCTGTGCCTTCCTGGTATTTGTTTTGTTACCCATATGCTTAGCTAGCTATTTTCCATCTTTTATATTTTACCTGTTAAAATAACCTTCATTTTGCAACCTCTAGTCCTCATCCTGATCTTGAATATGGACATCAACATCTGTCGTCTGGGTTTCTAGTCACTCCTTCCCCCCAACCCCTAAATGATCACATCCACACCTACCACACCATGACTAGCCTGTAAAAGAGAAATGGGAGCTCCATTGGGTATCAAATATCTGACAGGCAAGACTGACCTCCTGCTTCAGAGCTGGATATGAACTCAGGGAGAAGAGAAACTAAAACATCTACTAACCTCAACCTTCAGTCACTCGGGTGACAAAGATCTCTCGTGTCACATGCCATTGGAATAGCAGAGCATCCCAGTAAAATCTTACCGATGGACAGTTCCAAGTTAGGTTGGCCTTATCATAGTCACAGATAGCCATCACGGAATAGTTCTGAATCCTCCTGAGCCACTGCAAGGAAATTCTTTCTTCTGTAACCCACACCACATCACATAAGTAGTGATCCCTGGAGATAAGAAGAGGGGACAGATTTCAGAAATTATGTGGTCGGAGAGATGGTACGGTGGATAAAGTATAAAGATTAAAATTCCTTGCAAGTATAAAGATTAAAATTCTGACCCCCACAGTCCAAGTACAAACCAGGAGGCCACCTGTAATCTTGAGAGGCAGAGACAGAGGATCTCCAGGTGGAGCTTGTAGTTAAACTTGACTAAACTAGCAAGTTCAGGGTTTAGTCAGAAACCCTGCTCAATAAATAAGAGTAAAGAACAAGCCATAAAGATGTCTCATGTCAAATTCAGGTCTCCACAAGCATGAGCACATATATGTGCCCACGCACATGCTAGCACACACACACACATAAAAGAAATATGAGTTTTTTTCTGATCTTGTTGAAAATGAACATTTTACTTGGTAAAGATGAATCTAGTTTGCTGTGGTTTGAATATGTACGGTCCCCATAGACTCTTGGCCCAGAGGGAGTGGTACTCTTAGGTGTGTTGGAGGAAGTACATCACTGTAGGGTGGGCTTTGAGGTCTCCTAAGCTCGTGCTATGCCCAGAGTGGTACACAGTCTCCTGCTGCCTTCAGATCAAGATGTAGAACTCTCAGTTCCATGTGTGCCTGTCTGCTGCCACGCTTGCCAACATGATGATAACAGACTAAACCTCTATCTGAACTGTAAGCCAGCCCCAATTTAATGTTTTAATGTTTTTCAGTTGCTGTGGTCATGGTGTCTCCTCACAACAATGAAGCCCTAAGACAAACTAATGAGAAGTAGAATTTTACATCATTAGGAGCACCATTTAATCACATAATACTTTTTTTTCCTTTTAGCTTAAAATGCAACTTAATTTCTGAAAGATGTTAAAGTATATCTAACAGAAAAAAGCAGCAGACACATCCTAAAGTGGCTTAACTCACACGACCGAAACCATATGTTTAAGACAGTGAAGTCCCTATCTCGATCCTTGGTACCAGGGAGTCAAGAGTGAAACTTTCCCAACTCCTCTCTGCTGCCTGAGAGTAATTTAGTGAGGTCAGGGACACTTGCAGAGATGCTATAATTTTCTAGTAATTTAACATACTCCCCATCAGTGTGTTTCCTGCTAAGTTGCTGCTGCTAAATCAGTGTTCCTAGCATCCAGGAGCTAATCAGTGTGCAGTGTCTGAGTGCTTCTCCACCTCCTGGGAAGGAGCCAGGGCTCCTAACTGAGCCCAGCTCTTCTGTCCTCTCGCAAAGCAGGGGAGTCAAGTGAGCAGAAGGAGTCTTGCACAGGACGAGTAATGTATCCTTGCAAAGAACTGGGAAGAATCAAAAATAAGACAAAGAAAAGATTAAGAAACATTAGTTGAGGGCCTGGATAGTAAATATTTTTAGTCTTTATGGTCTATGTGTCCTTGCTATTAAGAAGAACTCAACCCTTTTATCAACTTCACTTCAGATTGGGGGAAAAAGTAGACTCTACAAAATTTCACATCAAAGAACTATGACCCCAAAACACCTTCCTCAAGAGTCAAAAGATGGCCCCTGTGAATACTCTGCAGTATTTCAACACAAATTTATAGAACCAGTTCCAGCAGGCTGTCCTCCCCAGGACATACCTTAAAGTACTTTAGAACTGTATTGTGAGTTATAGCAACATGTGCGCAATTTAGGACTCACTCTTTTGCTAGCCTCCCTAACATTGTTTTCTTCTGGGTGGTTCTTTTTTTCTTGGATATTTTGCCCCTCCTGAGGGACGATTTTGGTAACTATTTATACATCACTTCTCTCTGAGGTCTGATCAAGGCCTGGCTCCCCTCTGTCAGGAGTCAGTTCATGGTGGGTCTTTCATCTTATTTTTTTCCTCTGGGCCCACAGCCTTGGTTGCTTCCACCTGGCCCCTCTAACTACTCCCCTTATTTGGCTTCTGCTGACAGCAGCTATCCTCTCCCATGGTCATCTTGTTTTCCTGGCTTGGCTGTCAGCTGCTGTGAGGCAGGGGCAACATGGGTCTTGTTCATAAAACAGGTGCTTGCTAATTTTTCTAGGAATGTCGCTCTCAGCAAAGGCAAGATTGGTGTTCTGAGTTTTTAGGACACATAGTCATCCCTCCTCAGAACTTCCATCTGTATCTGTCTTCCCTCCTTTCTTGGGCTCTGAGTCCTACAGAAGGTATTACTTGAGCACCCCAAGATCAAATACTCAGTGCTTCACAATTCCCCTTTTATGGAATAGATGTCTAATGTGCCAGTGCACTGGAAACCCTTTCGGTCTCTGTTATTTCAGTGGGGGTTTCAGGTGTAGAAGGCCTATGCATCAACCAGGCACTATGTTAACTCACATGATGCTACCTTCCCATTTCAGGTTTCCTCACGCTCTGCTGTCTTGGTCGTCATGATCTCCTGAACATCCAAAATAGTTTTCCCAGTTGACCTTTTCCTTCTACCTTGACCTTTATTCTGAAACAGCTGCTGTGCCCTTACTCTAGTTCTTAGCTGAAGCATCCGCATGTTTGTGGTATAGCCTACAAATCAGTGTTGCTAGCATCCAGGAGCTAATCAGAGTACAGAGTCTGAGAGTGTTTCTCCACCTCCTGGGAAGTAGCCAGGGCCCCTAACCAAGCTCTTCTGCCCTCACCCAAGGGAGCAGAAGGAGAGTAAACTCTCTTACCCAGGACGAGTAATATATCCTTGCAAAGAACTGGGAAGAATCAAAAATAAGACACAGGGAAATGAAGTTTTTCAAAATTAATATTCTACACCAAAGAAACATTTAGTTGAAGACTTAGATAGTAAAATTTTTACTCTTTTTGGTCTACATGCTGTCTGTTGTATTACCACAATATAGAAGCAGCTAGAAACAATGCCGATATTAAAAAGAATGGCTATGTTTCAATATAAAGGTTCAATTTAATGTCATGAATTTTTTATGGTTCTTGTCCCTTTCACAATGTAAAACCATGTATAGCTGAGAATGGTATGAAGATGAATGCCAGCCAGGATGTATTTGAATCGTGGATTCTCTTCTGTTATCCCTGGTCCTACCCATTCATTCCTATCCATCTAGATTCAACAAACACCACCACCACAATAAACTCTTTGGAAGCTGAAGCAGGCAGATTGTTGGAAGTTCAAAGCCAGCCGAGGCCACAAAATAAGACCATGTCTCAAAAACCCAAAAGAAAGCCCTATGGAGAATCTGATGAGATTTGTGAACCCATCTGTTAGGAGGAGAAAGTCTTTTAGCTCACAAACGCATGCCGGCACTCAGAAACACTCATCCTCTTTTAAAAAGTGTTCTGGTTGCAGAGAAGCAGAAGAGAAGAAAAGAACCCTGTCATGTCCCATGTCACCCGTGGTAGGTAGCTTTATCTACGAAAGCTGTGTTGTACCTCAGGCTTGGCCGTCCACACTATAAAGCCACTGTTTGCCGTTTGAAAACACTGAGTAATGGAATGTGGGAGGGCAGCCAGGGAACTCGTGTGCATTGGCCACCTTATGTGACCTGGCCACCTTCCCTGTCTGTTCCTAGATAAAGGTTAATGAACCTGGGTCTGATACCTTAGTCACTGTCAGAGGCTCAGAATGTACTCTGCACTCCAAGAGGGCTCAGTGGAGGCCTTTCACCAAGGTATAAATAAGACAGTCTGTTTTAAAACATTTTTACAACTGTACTTTCTTCTAATCACAGCCCCGAGCCAACGTTATACCAAGATGACACATCAGAGTTATGAAAAAGATATAAAAGGGTGGATGCCTTACCTCAACACTTGACTCAAAGGTTTAAGTCCCCACTGTAAATAAAAAGAACATGCCACCAGCAGGATTACCAACTATCTTTTGTAGGACAACTACAACACTGCTGACTGAGGAGGGGGCCGGTTCCTGAACAAACTTCCTCTCTCATAGTGAGTGGGAAATGCTGGGGGATTTCCACACCTACAGCCAAGCCTCCTTCTGAACCTGGATCTCCTGTCCTAAGTTGGGCAGAGGGACCCAACAAAGGCTTCAAAGCTTTGGAAATGCATCAGCCACCAGGAGAGCCTGGTTGGTTTTCATGTCGAAACAGTGAATTTCTGGATTTATGAGAGTTTATACTTGACTTGCAAGAAACTGGCTACTTCCCATACGCCTCAAGACTACTCTGTGAGGCAGGTACCATTGTGGTTCCTGTTTAGCAGATGAGGAAACACAAGTGTAGAGAAGTTAAGTAACTTTCCCAAGACCAACCAATCAGAAACCTCTGGAGCCGGACTTCAAATCAAGCAGATGGCTTCAGATTCCCCTGTCCCTCTTTGCCCCTCCTGTAAATATTTCCCTGTCCCACTGGGAAGTCCTACTATTTCATTCCACTCCTATGCTTCCTCAAGTGTACAACTCCTTTCTCAATGAAATCTACTTATTCCTTAAACTACGTAAAGCTAAATTTTACGAAGAAAGTCAGCTGGCTACACTCATAGGACATCCTGCTGTGACAAATCTTGAAAAGTGACTTCTTGTCCTTGCAAAGAGAAAGCATTTCATAAAAGGCTTTGAGGTGACATTGCTGCCTTAATTTGTGTAAATGTTTCAACTATACATTAATGATGCTTATGCTTTGCTAACTGGAAGGAATAGCGAAGGGGGGAAATGCTACCCAGAGCCACTGCAGCCTGGGACTGATTAATTCAGTGAGTCACCAAAGGAAGCAGGCGTACTGCCAGTGCCGGCCGTGGGCTTCATGCCACCCTTTGCTCTGATAGGGATGCCAACCCTCCTGGGTCCACTGACAGATTGCTGAGAAGAGGGATGGGTGGGATGGGATGCAGGAGGGTTGAGGGAAACAGCATTGTGTAGCACACAAGCCTAATCTGTCTGCTTTCTTACAGGCATCATCACCTGCATGCTGGCTGAAGGGATGGAACACCCGTCCAGTTTACCTCTTGCCTGGTAATCTCAGGCTTTGATGAGCCTAGTGTGTAGACCAAGGGTCATCTGGTGTTCAGAGAGATAGAGGGAGTCTTTATCTAGTGTGTCCCTTAAGGTCTGGGAGAACAAGGACAGGGTAAATCATCAGCTGGGTGTGTTGGGCCTCTGAGGCTCTTCACTGGATGTTGGGAGGGATCATCTCACTAGAGACACCTTCTCCAGTCCTGTAGTCCTAGCCTGCAGAATTTGCATATAGCTAGTCAGAGAGAGAGAAGAGGATTTGGTACACAGGATGATTTTGAAAGCTATCCTTGGAGCTGGCTGTGGCGATTCATTCCTGTACCACATGCATACAGGACCACACAGAAAGCCCAACTTTCTTAACCACCCATCCAGTCATCTACCAACCCATCCATTTGGCCACCTGGCTTCTTATCTCTTCAGTAATTCTACAGTATCAGACACTGTGTCTCAGTCATCCTGCTGGACACTAGTTACCATTCCCTCTCTGACAGATCTTGTCTTGCTTCAGTTGGCCCTGGAAACACAACTGTAAAGAAAATTTAGGAATTCCGTAACATCTGTATTGTATAATATTTCCTCTCAAACATTTTGAGCTCTCAGATTCCCATTTGGAGCAGTCAGTGCAAACCATCAGCTTAAATAACCTAATCAGCCTCAAGACTTAATCTCTGAGGGTGGTAGAGAGGCTCCTCGTACTCACATTCTAATTACTAACAGAGGCACAGACCAGGCTCAGCCACTAACAGGACTCCACTTGCTGGAAGCTCTATGGAAGGAGTGGACAAACAAAATGAGTGAGGAGACCTGAGCAGAGTCAGGAAGGGTGGTACTGAGCTTGTTTGATAGTCAACTCAAGGATGTAGCGAGTCACAAGAGGAAGCGCAAGGCAGAGAGACACTCACTAAGTATGCCTTGTCAGGACTGCCTTTTTTCTGGGGGTCTTTTGCTAAAAGCCTGAAATGTTGTCTCATCAAGTGAGAGAATATTTTTCCCAGGTGGTCCTAAGGTCTCATGGTAGAAAAGCTAAGATCTCAGCAGTACTAACAGAGATCACAGCTGTATCTTAGATTCTCCCTGGAACACTTCCCTGTGGCATTTCCTAAGACAGACATCTCTTTGGTAATTTGTTCTAAATAGGCAGCCAATAAGGCAGCCCTCACCTTTAGCTTAAGGAAGTACGGAAGAGCGAAGAAGAAGGTGACTAATTCGCAAAGAGCAAACACTAAGTCCTTAAGACTTGGCTAACTCTTCTGAGCTCGGCACTTTCCCACTGTGCTTTTTGAGTGGGGCTTTCTTGGCAGGGAAGACGCATTTTCATCATCTGTGAGGTGACCTGGAAAACAATATCATAGGGTGTTGTGCGGACTGAGTGAGAAACCAAGGGCAGATCACTAACTAGCCCAGGCCACAGAGAGTGCTCGATGTTAAATCTAGCTAGTCAATCATTTTGTTCTAGTAAGTGCCAAGTGTCACTCAGTACCTGTAGCTCCTCCCAACACTTCTAACCCCACCCTCTGTCCTAAACGTATGTAGGGGTGGGGGTGGGGAGTTCCAGGAGTGCCGCACTGAGCTTCACTTGCTCTCTCCCAGCTTCTAGGCCAGGAGATCTCTTGGTCTTCAGCTCTTGTCTTATTGGTCAGCAACTCCTCTCTCCTCCTCTCTTTCTTCCTCACTCGTTCTCCCTTTTTTCTCTCTCCTTTCATGGACAGTTCAGTCTGCATGTTAAGACTGTTTCTCTCCGTTCTGGACCCCTCCTGATGCCTCTAGCTTTCTCGTATCTACAATTAAAATCCTTCTCCTCAGCCATGCCTTTGAATAGTCAATGTCCTCGTTTTCATTCAGTAAGCAAAGGTGTCTGTTCTCCTTATTCCTATTTCCCATGTTAACTTGCTGTGTGATTTTAAAAAATTGTTTTCTCTCTGTGATTCCCCAGCTCACTCACAGTGGAGTTCTGACAGTTCTGAGGACCTCCCCAGATCCTCTCTACTTTTTTTCCAGGAACTTAAGAGAAGGAGTGGGTGCAAGCCTGAGGCTTGCCCAACACGCAACAATCGTCCATCTATTCTCCAGAAGCGTGCCACAGGATTGTGTCACATAGAAATAAAGGCTTTCAGGTGATTTTTACAAAGTTTGATAACCCTTTTTGAGGTCTACAGTAGTTCTAGTTGGGACTGTTTTCTGGGCTGCACCTCTCTACCGACAGCTGTTGGCTACAGTTTGAGAGGTCCCAGCGAGAGTAGTACATCCAGGCTTTCCCTGGCCAGCCTTTCCCATGCTCTGTGGGTTCCACCTCAGCGCTTTCCTTTCCTCTTTCCTGCTCCAAGTCACCCGTTCGGGGCACATTCTGCAGGAAGCCTTCTTTGATCTCTCGGGCCATAGAAAACCCATCAAGCCTTCCGACTTGGAATACGGCCAACCTGAGGTGGTCACTTTATTCTCCTAGCCGTTTATATGAAAGTTTGGTATCACTTCCCTGATTAGAAATGCTAGAAGAGTCCATACCCACACCCTTTTACACACCTTGAATTTGTAAATTGTGGGTTTTCAATCAGTGTTGACTTAAGAAGTTTCTGGGTTGAAACAACAGGCTTTAGAACCTTTGGGTATAGTTTTATATCTTGGGGGGAAAAACAACTAATGGACAAATTGATGAATTTAAAATTCTTACTGGTAAGATTCCTTGCCTGAATAAACATATTAGTACAGTTATTTCTAACCAAGCTAGTGAATTTCAGCATAGTACACAATTTGCACCAAGCTTGATGGTATCAATTGAGAAGAACAGTATGTTTTACTATTTATTGCTCTGATGCCATCTCTGGCTCCCTGAGGGCACCAGCTCTAGTCACAGAGAAAGTTTCTCATAGTCCCCCTTTCTATCCAGAGAGCCTAACTGAACAGGCCCTCCCAAGGTTAAGGTCTTTTTCTTAACCTCTGGACCTCATTCTCTTATCTGTACGAAAGACGAGTCATAATAGCTTTTGGGAAGAGAGCTACTTAAGATAACTTAAGTAGTGAGAGTGATCATGTGTTAAAGCCCATGTTTGGCACACAGTGGATGCTCAGCACATGATAGCTGTTACTTAAAACAAACCAGCATAAATAATAGAGTGACATAAAAAGCTATATGGAAAATTACGCATGCTCTGACTTTTTACTTGATCTTACAGTGCTTGCAAGGCAGGATTTCAGCCATCTGAGATTATTTAAGCACATGACATCTTGAGAGTTAATCAACTGCTGGGCTTCCCAAATGTGACCCACAGTTTCTCTGAATTTCTCTGGATCTGTGCAGAATAAGTACCGCTCATCCAAAATGAGGGTATTCAGTCCTTTGTAAAAAATGGTTTTTAAAACAATGCTGAGGTCTAAAGCTAGTCCCAGATCTGGGAATTGTTTCTGAAGAGGCACCCAGGCGCTTTACAATAAAAATGTGTTGGCTACAGACTAACAGGTCATTACAGGACCCACCAACTGTGGTGGACACACTATGCTGTAGACAGCTTATTGCCATACCCAGAGAAGCCTGCACGGTCCTTAGCCTGCAGTATCATTGTTCTCCCTCACTGGAGTGCCTTTAAGATTCCAGAACATACCTTCTATGGAACTTTGGATTTTCTCTGCCTGTAGCAGCCCCACATGTCATCCAATGGAGAGATTCCTCTCTAGCCTTGGGTATTCTCACTGGAACCCCCTACCTAGCCACTTTCACCCTGTGATTTTATTCACATTTATTACCACCTGGCAATTTAGACCAATACTTGTTTTTTTAACTGGTCATCGCCTGTTTCCTCCAGTGATGCCTGGCTGCCCTATTCACTGTGCATGCCCGTCTTTAGAACTGCGTCAACAGGAAGTCCCCAGACAAAAGAACGGATCAATGATACAAGACAATGCTATGATTGATGTTGCCATCTGTGTCTGAAATGCCCTATGCAGCAGCAGCAGCGAGCAGGAAACGGTCTCCACCCAAGCACTCAGGTGGAGCATCTTACCCTGTTGCCACAGATTCAGGAGCAGTGATTTGGACGGGAGCCGTACTTGTGGTTGAGCTGAGAGAGTCTGTATTTACAATAAAGAACTTTACAGTTGGATTCACAGCTCCTGCCTAGGGGAAAAAAACCCACAGAATTGATAATGATTTTTTTTTTAAAAAAAAAAACCAGTCTCATCATTACACAAATTTAAACTGCATTAAAATGTCTGAATTATGACTATAGAATTATAACAATTGGACACTGTCAAACAATCTAATTAGAAATTAAATGAACATAAAGAAAATCCTTTATGTGTCCAGGTAAAAAAAATATTCGTGTGCATGTGTGTGTTTATAAAACATGAAGGTCCAAACACTCATATTTAAACCACGCATGTTCACTTGTTCATCATCTGTGTGCTTTGTGCCAGAAGAGGACAAACGTCTTTTTAAAAAAGCAACTCTATCATTTGCCAATATATTCTGATTCTATAGGACAAAAGTTTTTGGTGGCTTCCCTGTGAATATCACTTGTATAGCATCAAAGGCTTGTTATACCAGAAAGATAAGCCTGAAGCCAGAGCCAACAGTGCTGATGGGTGGTGTAACTTCATGTCAAGTCCAGGTTGACCGTGTTGTGGGGCTCAACAGTCAGTATTACGACAGAAGTCTCTAAGCCTTTTAGAATGCACACATGGATATTCTATTGACAGATTAGTTAGAAATAATATGATTTTTAGAGACTGTTTTATGGAGCTTTTTTCCCCTTCAGTTTCACTCATCAAAAAATAACATTCTCTGAAAACACATCTCCATATTTAATTTAGGATCTTTTTTCCTTTTAACTTCCTCTCCCTTCCTAAAATGGCAGATCTTCATAAGGCAAATTAAGTGAGTTGGTAAAAATAAAAACTCCTTTTTTTTCCAAATCATTTACGGCAGAAATACGTTGTTAGCTTTTCCTGTAGTCGACGACGACGAAGCTATGGCCGTTTTTGTTATGGTGCTGAAGAATTCCTGGCTCCCTTCTAAAGCCCTCTCCTGGCTTATACTGCTTGACAAAGATCCTTGATTTTAATACACACAGCGTGGATAGCAGGGAACAATCTTGAAACCCAGGATGCGACACGACTGTCTCAAATGTAGGACGTGCAAAACTCACGTCAGTGCCAAACCTGTAACAGAGCCACTGAAACTCGTCATGCACTGTATCCTGTTAATTAGTAATACAATCTGATATATAACCAGGCTTTTCAACTTCAGTTCGGGCTCATTCCAACTTCTACAAATGAGATGAGCTCCTGATTCAATTACAGCCTCCCTTTCCCTTCATTCAAGCATTTCCTACCCCTCCCCTACCTCTTTCAAAATCATTTTCACCATCTTTTTCTGCTTGTCATTTCTTAGAGTTTTTGGAGAAATTACAAAACCTTAAATCACACTCTTTCCTGGGATAATAAAAATACTTTAAAATTGCCCAGATGCTGTTGACTTCAGCAAGAGAAATCACAGAAAGCTGTTGAAGAGAGACTGACAATATTTTCATTAGCAAGAAGGGATTAAATGCAACCATTCTCTTCCCCCCCATCAAATTGCAGAACCACAATCTGAGCGGGAGCACAGACCTTTGGGTATGGAATCCACACTGTCTTGGGGTACTGCAGTGACTCATCAGAATAGAAGGAGTATTCAATGAGTGGCACTCCTGTGTCATTGAACTGGGCATAAGCTAGAAAAGTGCTGTTTGGAGACCACCACAGTGCCGAGTAGGCACCGAAGATTTCCTCTGAAAAAAGACATAAATTGTTCTGTTACAAGAAAGCTCATAAATTGGCTTTGGCATTCAAAATATTGTTCTCATTAGCTTTAGTAATTATAGTAGAGTTCAACTAATGAACCGTTTCACATTTGCTGGGATTCCAAAATCGAAGTAATACAAATGAATAAAAATAAAATCTTCAAGGATATATCTAGATTGTAAAAATAAGTCACTCATTGGACCATTTTAGAATATTTCAGTATGCAATATTGGATATAAGCTCTCTATTTTTTTCTTTATCTTATAATCCTCTAAATTTATGCCTCAAAACATACTAAAAGTAAATTTCACACAGGAGGCTGATTTTCCTTTCTAATTTTCAAACAGTCAACATGCCAGCATACTCTCCCTGACTGGGCAGAGTTTTCACCAAGTCCACGAGGTACTGGTGGGTGGTGCCTAGCTCTAGGCTATCAAACCAATATCGTGCCCAAAGTTTACTATTCTGGCACAAATAAAGTGTGGAAAGGATGCATTTCGAATGGAGAGAATTCTGCAGACCCCTACAGGGAAACATTTCTTTTGCCCAGCCTAGAAACTAAAAGCTCCCTGACTTAAACTCCTCCCCTGATATATAGAGAAAGAGAATGAAAGGTAAATCCAATGGAGAGAAAAGCACCGCCTTCAAGTATATTGAAGGACTCCTTTTCAAGCTCTGACAAAGGCAGTTCCTCACTATGATTACCAGGGGCCCTATCCACAGGATGTTTGATCTCGGGCTTCTAAAATACGCACATCTGCCTTGTCAACGGGGGACTTAAGATCCAGATTGCGGTGGTGTGGGTCTGGACTCCCTCCAGAGACTCACGTAGTTAAAGTATTGGCATTCAGTCTGTGGTGCAACTAGAAAGTGGTGATGAGCTAAAGATTTGGATCGTCTTGAGAGGAACTTGGGTCACTGGGACTGTGACCATGAAAGGGATATTGGAACCTCAGGCCCTTTCTCTTTGCTTCTTTCTATCTCTGAAGTAAAACCCTCTTGTACAGTGTGTCCTTCCAAGCTGTACTGGGCTGCTAGAGGCAAACCAATGTGGCCAAGTGGCCGAGTGAGCCGGAACTGAGTCTCTGAAACCCTGAGTTAAAATAAATCTTTCCTCCTTAAAAATGTCTTCTTGTGCATTTTTTTATGATGATAGAAAACTGATAAACATGTAGGTAGATGGTGGAAAGCCCCAATTTACATTTCATTTGATGGTATCAGCATAAGAACCAAAACACAGACTCTGCAATCTTAAGATTAGGAAATTACTTATGCCAATTGGTTTTTGGATCACTAAAAGCTCTTTGAAAATGGCTGGAAAATACATTTGCTTTTGTTTTAAATTATGGATATGTCTGTATGTGGGTATGTAGATACATGAGTGGAGGTGGTCAAGGCGGCCAGAGGTGTTGGGTCCTGTTAGAACTAGAGTTATAAACAGTTGTGAGGTAGCAGTGTGAATGCCGGGACTAGAATTCAGGTGCTTTGCAAATGTCACAAAAAAACACTGGGCTATCTCTCCACCTCTCCAAAAATACATTTTTAATAACAGAAATGATGGTTGCAGAAATAAGAATAATAACAGTAATGATATGTAACATTTATTTTTATGAGTCGTTTATATTTGTTGAGTGCCATGTGCCAGGAATTGGTAATGGTTGACATTTATTACTCCAGGCAATCTTCGTGATAACCCATTTTATAGGTAACCCAAACAGAACAGGGCTAAACAAATGTAAAGATATCGCCTTAAGTTATATGGCTAATAATTAGTAGAATCAAGAATTAACCTGTCAGTTTGGAGAGTGTGCTTGGCATTTTACATGGCTCACACTCAGCATCTTACATGGCTCACACTCAGCATCTTATATGGCTCACACTCGCCTCTTTTTCAGCAGTTTCATTTTAGAACACCTAACCCTTGGTATGGTAGCCTGCTATCACTTTGACTGCTTTAAACCTGAATTGTGAAGTTATATTTATGTCACATGATTTATAAACCACATTCAGTTTGGTCCTCAGAGACAGTCCTAAGTTAATCTATTCATAGACCATTTTACAGAGAGGAAAACTGAGGTAGATTAAGTGAGAAGTTTTAGCCAGGAACTATAACTCAGGCCTTCATACACAAACTCAAAACTTTCCATACAGAAGTCCCCATATACTGAGTCCAGATCTTATTTCTTAGAATTTTGACCCACTGAGTCATGTCTACAATACACTTCCAAGGATGTGTGTATGTATGTACATATAAATTATATATTATATCACATACACATGATATATATATATATATGTATATATATATATATATAATATATGCTATATCACATCACATACATACAATATATATTACATACATGTGGTATATATTATATCATATCACATATATATTGTATATGGTATATAATGTCACACATATGATATATATATATACAATTAAGATTAGGGTTTTCATTTTTAAAATTTCTTTCAAACACTGATAAGGGGTATAGTTAAGGCCATGTTTCAATTAGTACCTATTTGTTAGGCAGAGCATATCTCCTCTAGTTAAAAATATAGTTATATCTCTCTAGGCACTGAGACCCATCTTTAGAGGAATGCCCTTTGAAAGCCGTGAGGGTATTTCCTGCATCCAGTCACTCAGATGTGAACATGACAAATGAAATCCCTCCAGTCACAGTTATGTAGAGGAGACAGCCTGAGTTGGTAAAATTCTTTTTGTAGTAACACCCAGCTGTTTCCAGGGAGAGCCACAAGTCCAGGAGGAGGTTGTTTCTGTTCCATCTTGAAGGCCCTGAAAGACCCTCAATGTTGGGATGCCAAGCTCTTAAAGAACTTGTCATTCAATTGTTGGTTTTAATGAAACACTTACAGAAATGGAAACTCATCTTTCTCTTGACACTATTTCTGCTTGTTGTCATATGTTACCATTACATTAACTTGACTCTCCTAAGAATCAAAATTTAAGTAGGAAGCTAAGAAATAACAAGATGAAGTGAGGCTGAGTCTTTCTAACAAATATGAGGCACTCTTGTGAATAATTTGGAACAGCCTCAAAAATGCCTCTTATCTTGGCAACTGACACATGCAAATGCTTTCCTAATAGTGCCTAAATCTCTTTATCCTAAAAGCCAGAATATTCCTTTTGAAGGTTTTGAGTATTGTTTTCTACTTATTCTGACTAAACTTTCCTAATTATTTTTGTTTTCTTTAAAAACAGGAAATCACAGTCCATCCCAGGTTAGTTCGAATGAACACATATTCTTTCTAAAACAAGCAATTTCTTTCCTTCCACTTGGCAACTGTAGACTCTCTCTCTCTCTCTCTCTCTCTCTCTCTCTCTTTAATATTGTGGAAGAGTTCACTTTTCTTGGAAACTTCTGGACTAGGTAGGCGTCCTTGGAGAAACATCTGATGCTAATCTGGATGCTGTCACGCCCTGGTAAGGCTAGAGGAGTGCCACAGAAAGGCCCTTTGTGATAGGAAACCAAAGACAAGCAGAGGACTGTGAGACGACGGGGGCAGAAGGTTCTGTGTCACTGTGAGGTCTAAAAGCTATCTCACGAAATGTTAACGTACACAACTCATTTTGGGTCTTACTGACTGCCCCAGTTTTTAGCACAGCTATGTTGAAGAGTTCTTAAAAGCTATAGACTTTCTGGTTAAAAGTTTAGCCTTTACCTTCATAAACCCAGTCATTTATTCCATTATATATTACATTTTCTTCTCCTGTTGCTGTGATCCTAAGACTAGGTAAATGTGGTTCAATTTTAACGTAAATATCATTCTTCCAGACATATGCCTAAAAAGATCAAAAAACATATTGATATCAGTAATCACGTTACAATGTGTTTATAGTGGGATCTTAAAATACTATTCAAAGAAGAAGATAACCATAGAGAATCCATCTAAGAAAGAACCTCATTCTTAAATTACAGGTATACGGTCAATCATCTCAAAATAACAATAAAAAAGTTTTTAATATGTTGAAACAAGGAGGCTTTCAGCTGTCACTATGGGGAAAATGATTGTGTGTGTGTGTGTGTGTGTGTGTGTGATGACCTAGCCCACAGACCATCTACGCAGGATCCTCTAGGCTTGTGTTTCCTGTCTGGAACATTACTGGGGGAATGTAGAGCAACTGCAGAAAAACATCCCATCTTGTTATGTAAATTCTTTTGGGCTTTTATCATTCTTCCAGCACCATAAACAGGATTTACAACTGCAGTGATTTTGAAGAGAGACTCAAAAATATTCAAGCACAGCAAACAAGGAGAAGTTAAGAGTTTAAGAAGCACTTCCCCAATGAATAAGCCACAATATGGCTGACACTTCTGATAATTTTTTCTGGGCTAATTAAATATTGTTTGGAGTAATGACCCTATATCACTAATATAGTGACTGAAAGGGCTTTCAAAATGTGTGCTTTCTACTAGAGTCAGTAGCATCTGCCTAGAAAAGACTCCAGCCAATCTGTTTCTGTCAGGAGAAATGTACTTACCAATTTATGACCTTCTTGTGACCATGCAATCCACTGTGTATTATTTGGAATCTTCTCTTCGGTGATCAACTCTCTATAGAAAAGATAAGAGGATACGTTTCCAAAATAATAACCCAGTGTGGGATAGCCTTTAAAATTACATTTGGAAAGCCTAGTGATCTTGATGGTGGAGTCGCTGACCTTTTACTCAAGTCGTAAATAATGTATGAAGCTGTGTAGGAGTGTCTCCATTGCTGCAAAAGAAAACAGACATCTCAGGCTTCTGGGACTCCAATTGGCTGGCCATTAACTCAAGATTACAGGCAAGGCATAAATTTCAAATTTCAACATACAGTATCATTCCTTGAATTCTTAGAAGTTTTGAATTGAAAACATATTTGAAATCACCTAGTAAAAGATCATAAAGAGTTTATTCTCTTTTGCATCACCTCCTTCAAGAACCTTTCACAGGATCACTGTGGGCCCAAGTGTCAGTTTAGATATTGAGCAATACTATTGCTTGCATAGTACAGCAAGGGTACCTGTTTAGAAAAAAAAAAAAACCTCAAAATTTCACCTTTCACCTACATAGCTTCTAAAATACTTAGATTATTTCTTAGTTTGTTGGTGGTAGAGATGAGAAGGAATGTTTACTTAATATCTAGTGTTGGAATTTTTAAAGCTATATGAAATATGTTTAAAAATTAATATATGTGTGTCTTCAATACTAAGAAACCAAGCAGTTGAAAATGAACATCAAAATAAATTCAAGGTAGTGAAAAGAAAGGAACAATACAGTAAAGACCAATATGAAATAAAAGCATATAGTGGTGAAAATTAATGGCCAAATGCTGGTTCTATATGACACTTAAAACTGCTACCTACTTAACATTACAGAGAAATAAGAAACCACTATCCGAAATGAAAAGCGAGACACCACAACAGACCTTGTAATCATTAAAAGATTGAGACTATTATGAACATATTTTTCCAATAAATCATAAAACATGGAAACAAGGAAATTTTCTTGAAATAGTCTTCCAGCTAATAAGCACATGACATCAATGAGAAGAGTAAGGAAAGTTCCATATCCAAATGACTTGATCATTAAACCCCTTAGTCTTTCAAACCTACAGACAAAAGATCACAACAGCTTTACTCAGGATTGTCCAAACATGGATGCAGCTGAAACATCCTTCAATAACAGGTGAATGAATTACCAGATCATGATAGAGGATGTGATAGGATACTATTCAGAGTGGTTTTTTTTTTTAATAATAAACTATCAAGCAATCAGAAAGGTTATATACTGAAATAAATACACAGATTCCTGGAAAAGGCAAAACTATAGAGTCAGTGGTGCTTGGCTGCAGGGAGGGAAGAACAAACAGAACACAGGGGACTTCCCACAATAGGAACTCTCAAGGGTTCTTCAATGAATATTCTACACATTGTCACCACAGTGTAAAACTGTAGATTTGAGTTAATAATGCGTCAGTGTTGGCTCCTGCACTGTTACAGATGTACCCTCCTCAATATAGGATGTTTATAGAGAAGACCCAGGAAAAGAAAACAAGGGAGTGTTTAGGAACCTTTTGCTTACTTTCAGCAAACTAAGCCTGCCCCCAAACACAGTATCTACCAGTTTTGAAATGCATTAGAGCAATGAATTAGAAGGAGGAGTTCTGTGCTATCACATTCCATTTCAATAGAGTAAGCAGTAACTGGAAAGGATCCCTATAGATTTCCATAGAATCATATGAATTAATAGAAAATACAGAGAGAAATATGCTAGACTTTAGGGAACTAAGAAAAAACAGAGAAGGAGATATGTGGTGCATATGAGCACACTCTCGCCGTTGTGAAAAACTGCTTCTATGTGAATAAAATTAAAGGAGCTTTTGATATCCATTGGGTGTGCATTTGTATTCTCAAATGGTTGCATGGGTAAGAAAGCAAGGCAAGGACTCAAGACACTAACCACCAAAACACCAAACAATCCAATCAAAAAATGGGGTATAGAACTAAAGAGAGAATTTTCAACAGAGGAATCTCAATGGCTGAGATGCACTTAAGAAAATGTTCAAAGTCCTTAGTGACCAGGGAAATGCAAATCAAAATGACCTTGAGATTCCACCTTACACCACTCAGAATGGCTAAGATCAAAACCTCAGGTGACAGCACACATTGGTGAGGAAGTGGAGAAAGAGGAACACTCCGTCATTGCTTGTTGTGTTGCAAACTGGTACAACCACTCTGGAAATCAATCTGGAGTTTCCTCAGAAAATTGTAATAGATCTACTTGAAGACCCAGCTATACAACTCTTGAGCATATACCCAAAAGATGCCCAACCATGCCACAGGGGCATGTGTTCTATGTTCATAGCAGCCTTGTTTGTTCATGCAGCCTAGAAGCTGCATGTTGCAGCTGATATGAGGCCTCCAAAATATATATAGCTGAGGACTGGGTTGGTCAGAGAAGATGCAGCTAACCCTCAAGAGACTGGAGGCCCCAGGGGGTGGGGAAGTCTGGTAGCGTGGGGGGTGGAGGGTGAAGACATCCTCATGGAGAAGAGGCGGAGGAGGTGTGGGATGTGGAACAGTCAGTGGGTGGACCGGGAAGGGGATACAATCTGGAGTGTTAAAAAAAATTAAATAAAATTTTAAAAACAGCAAGTCTTATTACTCGATACCTGGGGTTTAGTACAAACAATGCAGTACTGTTTCAGAAAACAAACTACAATAAAATTCAAGCTTTGTCACTGAGGAGGCTGTCTGGTAGTGAAGCTGAGGGGAAGTCAGGGCTCCTCAACTTACCTACTTATTACTTCTCAGCCTCCTCCACCCTCATGTCAACAAGTACTTATCACATTCCCATTTCTCGTATGTCATACATTCCTTTTGGACACTGGACTACTGAACACACCCCATGTTTGTTTCCTGGCAATCTAGAACACAATATTTTCCAAAGCCAAAAGGTGTGGTAAAATCTAGAAAAACTAAGAAAGACTGAGATCATCTTGGGATCGTGACAAAACTCTCATGAGGTATAAAATGAATTAGGTTTATCGCCTTCGTCTATAAAGAGTGGTGCCATCACCTGCTTTCACTGAAGGTCTGCTAACTAAACAGAGCACATGGGAACATGGACTGCAACACAGAAATCACAATAAAATGTACCAAGACCTATGATGGAAGCAGGCAAAGCAAGCGTGCAGTCCTAAATTAGCTCTAGAGCATGAGAGAAATCTATGGGGAAGAAGAGTCTAGGGCTGAGTTCTTAGTGGATGATTGCCATGGAGAACAGGAGAGAAAGGGCTGTCAAATAAAAGCTGAAAAGCAAAGACAGGAAAGGTCATGTTTAAGATCATAAGCTGCGGCGTCCCTTACCCTAGAAACGAAAGTCTCCACTCTACAAGGTCAGAGAAGCTGCTTTCCTAACTTCAGTTTTACATGTGAAGTGCTTCCAAGACCATCATGCATGATCAGCACAGGACAGAGAACACAGTCCCATCTCCAGAGTGTGTGGCAGGGAACAGAGATACTAGGAGAGCATCTGTATGATGGCAGGATGCCTACTCATTACAACTTAGGAATAGCGATTGCAGATGTGATGGAAGAAGATCTCAAGGACACTGGAAGAAGAAGATGCAATAAAACTAACTTTTTCTTTTCTTTTTTTTTTTTGAAGGTGTTAATGCTATTGCCCTCTAGATACTCTCAGAAATATATATATATATATATATATTTCTCTGTCTCTCTCATATATATATATATATATGAGAGAGACAGAGAAAGAGAGACAGAGACAAAGACAGAGAGACAGAGGCAGAGACAAAGACGGAAGATACAGTCCATTGTTTGCAGCTATTTAGCAATTTAATGTTCTGCAACAAAGCATGCATGTACCGCTGTGGTCCAGTACAGTACAGAGTAAAACATAGGGAAACTCTCAAGAAATATGGAAGGCAATAAATAAGCAAAAACTATCAAAACAGCATAAACGTTAGGAAGAAAATAAAAGGTGATGTGTCGGAGTGGTGTGAGGGTTGAAGGATGGCCAGAAGGATGGGCAGCCATATTTAAATGACCCAAAACAAGCCAGGAAAGCAGCAAAAAGACAGAAATCAGAAGATGCTGGGAAAGAAGGCTCCAGTAGAAAGAGAGAGCAAGAGCTTTGGCTCTTGGATGGGAGTGTGAGTGATGCTTGAGAAAACTCAAGAGCCATGTGACTCTGAAGTGGGGCGGGGAAGAGAAGTGTTCCTCAACCACCATGAGTGTGGGACAGAGTGCTCTATCAGCTCACAGACTGAGATCCAGAATGAGATCCGTGCACAATGGCTCTACAGTGCCGTGAGAAGATGATACCTCATTCTGTGTAAGAGACACCACTGGAGGGTATTGCTTTCCATAGATGTGACTTAACCTAAATTAGAATATAGAGGAAATACGTTGACTACTCCCTGGAGTGAGTAGAAGGGTCTAGAAAACACATGAAATCAAGGATGACAACATACACCCCTGGTGCTGATGTCTATGGCTATGCCAGGGAGCTGCATCTAACACTGCACTACACCAGACCATCGAACAGTGAACTGACCTGGTTCACTCACCCTGCTTCAGCTTTACCTTCATACATGATTAGGTTTTAACATTCATAACTGTCATCCACCAGTTTGCACCCCCAGTTGTTAGTTAGAATAATCTAGACCAATAGAAAATTCTGATAGCAAGTTAATCCCAGATTAAAGCTGGGCACCAGGACTTTAATTTTTTTTTCTCAATTAAATTTGTTTTGGGGATTGTAATAAGAAGCTCTGTGTTATGCACACAAGTGCAATAACTGAGAAGAGATGTGTAAAAGTGACAGATATCTAATTTGCTTAGAGTTGATGGGTTTAGTAGAATGTGACAGTAAAGCCCATGTGGTGGATTCAAGGTAAACACTATGATGGGACGGCACCATTCCAAGGAGTCAAAGGGAGAAGGGAGTGTTTGGATTGGCCAGTGTTCAGATAGGTTGATCTATGAGATAAGGTCACTCAATATTTATTCCAGTAGGAAAAAAAATCAAAAGTAGGAATCATCACCGTTGTATTCTGTTTTCAATATAGAGTATCTCTAAACAGTTTCAGTCCTTCCAACCCACTTTAAAATTCTCTATACAGATAGGATGGATCCCAAGGCAGGGTAATGTCTAGATCCATCCCATCCAAAGACACCAAACCCTAAAACTATTGCTGATGCCAAGAATGGAGCCTGGTATGGCTGCCCTCTGAGAGGCTCTGCCAGCACCCGACTAAGACAGATGCAGATACTCGCAGCCAACCATTGGACTGAGTCAGGGGACCCCGTGGAAGAGTTAGGGGAAGGACTGAAGGAGCTGAAGGGGTTGCAACCCCATAGGAAGAACAACAATATCAATTAACTGGACCTTTCAGAGCTCCCATGGACTAAACCACCAACTAGGGTATACATGGGCCTACTGGTCCAGGGCTTCCAATGCATATGTAGCAGAGGATTGTCTTATCTGGCATCAGTGGGAAGGGAGGTGCTTGGTCCTGTGGAGGCTTGATGATCCAGAGAAGGAGGATGGTTAGAGGGGTGAGGTGGGACTGGGTGGGTGGGGGAGCAACATCTTAGAGGCAAAGGAGAGGGGGAATGGTATGAGGAGTCATGAAGGAGAGACTGGAAAGGCAGACAAAATTTGAAATAATAAAAATGTCTCTATAGTTGACAGCTGTTATCAACTCAAAAAAATTAAAAAAAAATAAGCTGAGCTAAAGTGACTTCTGGTGACCATGAAGATGTATAATTTGATAACTCTTTTTTTAAATATCTGAGAACTCTATGTTCCATAGATGACTGGGAGATGCTCAATGATCTCAGTAGAACCTTGTGACTAGAGCTAAGCTCCATTCAAGATTGGCTTGAATAAGGTTGGGATGTAGACTTGGGCTTTATCCAGATGCTCTTCTGGAAGATGAGGGTGATAACATCTTGAAAGCAAGTACTTATTGAAGGTCATACTATGTACATAGGCTGAGAAGAGAGAGACACAGGACTAGACCCTGTGTGTACAAGTCAGACACAAAAGTTACTTTAAAATTATATCATAAACCCCTATGATAAATTTTATTATGTGTAATCACTATTCCAATGTATTAATAATGCCTTCTAGTACTGAAAATCATTCAAATGTATTTCTTTAAATATATGCAGTAAATTTTTCTGTCAGTGGCGTTACTAGATATTATCCTTAAGTGTGCATATATACTTGAAGTCAGTTAGAACATAACATATTTGCTGGATTTGAAAATATCACAGAAGAAAGCATTTTCTTTACCTTCACATAGTTGTATTCTAAGAGAACGAACAGTCGATCGGGTGACACTGAATAATCAGTTACTCCAAAGCTTTCCTGTTGATCAAGTGGAAGAAAGAAAACTGGATGGTTCAAATGATTCTTGATCATTCACAGAGTAGAGAGAACTCTACACATATGGATTGTGCCTTAGGGATGTCTAGCCACAACGAGATAGCACAGTCACCCACACAAATGATAGTGGTATAAGGTGGGCAACCATGACAGTTAGAAAGCCAGAGAGGGAAGGATCAGCCAAAGAGGCAGGTTCCTGGACAGAGAGAGAACTCTGCCCACAGGAGGAGGAGCATGAGAGAAAAGCCAGTATGGGAGAGAATGTGCATATTTAGAATGTTTGGGGTTGCCTGTAACCCTAACACAGCATAGCTATGCCAACATAGTAGAACATGAGAGGACATTAAATCCCCCAAACAGGTCATGAACTAAGGGTTTTTGTTGTTGTTTATTGTTGTTGTTTTTGTTTTGTTTTTGTACATGAAGGTGAAAGTACTGTGTTTAATTATTTATTTTTTCCCAAGATACCCTGGTGACATACGCCTGAAACCAGAAGGAAGTGAGGGGGTGTTGTCTCAGCCTGGTCTCTAGAATAGAAACTGAGACACAGAATGGAAATCTGTGAAGAGGAGGAAGGAAGTCAATAGAAACCTGCACAGCTAAATACAGGGAAAGTGAAAGGCTGTAGAGTGACTTGGAGATCGGAGTGGTCATTTCCAAGACTAGGAATTGAGCCAGAAAAGTATGATAGCTTGAGACACTAGGGCACTGAAGAGGGAAAAGTCTCTAGTTGAGTTTGGGATGCTGAACTACATTGCGTATGCCTATGGGAGCTGTGGAGGAGCCAGTATAGTCTTGGAAAGTGAAGTTCGGATCTTGAGAGTTCAGTGTTAATGAATGTATGAGAATCAAGGCCGTGAAGGACAAACACCAGAGCCATGGATATGCATGTAGTTTACCCAAGGACAGCACCCAAAGTGTGGGAAGGGACCAGTGGGTGAAGACAAAGCCGGAGGAACACTTACATTCAAACACACAGCTAGAGGAGGAATCATCAAAGGAGACTAAAAAGTAGTCAAGGCGGAGAGCGTTTCAAGAAGGAGAGAAAGATCCATTGGGCTGTGGGCTGCAGAGTCCAACAGGATGAGAAATGAGTCCTCATGATTGGAAAAGAAATGAAAACAGTCCCCAGAATTCCATACGTGAACTAAGTGTGTCTGTGACTAAACATACAAGGGTACTGTTCTCCAAGAGAATGGAACTGTTTCCATGTTCAGCATTGAATAGCAAGATATTGTTTTCTTGTTTGTAGAGGTATTCAAAATCTAAAGAGAAAAAAATGGCCAGTATTACAAGTTGCTATCAAACACTTGCATAAGCTACATTTAAAAAAAAAATTAAGTTCACACACGGGGCACATAAACATACTGTATGCCAACAGAATTCAAGAATATCATACTAAACTCATCTATATGCCCACCATTAATGCCAAACTTTCAATTCACATTTAACTCTTTACAGTATATAGCAAAGAAACACTTCAGTTTCCTCCTGCTTTCTCCTTTACACTACACCATCCCACTAGTCCCCCGAGACAGGGTTTCTCTATGTAGTCCTGGCTGTCCTGGAACTCAATCTGTAGACCAGACTGACTTGGAATTCAGAGATCTGCCTGCCTCTGCCTCCTAAGTGCTGAGATTAAAGGTGTATACCACCACCAACAGGCTCTCTTTTACACTTCTAAGCAAGAACAAATACTGCACAGTTTTAAAAGAAAGAGTTGTATCTTCTCATTGACCAAAGCCCATAGTAACCCAAGCTCTCTAGATTGAGTGCAAACATAACATTCTCATCCATCGAAACACGAGCCTTACCTGAAACCCACCGCAAGGAGTAGGACTTGATCCAAAAGGTAGTCTTTAAATAGTCAGTTAGTGAATAAGTTCTGCGGCTATCAGCTGCCGCTTCATCTATTGATAGGAAAATAAAAAGAGGAAAATATTCAGTAAGATAGAGTAGCTCAGTTCTAGATAAAATAACATACCTGTTCACAAAATGTTAAAATAAGCTCACAGAATGCAAAATATGTCTTGAAAGATTTCAGGTTGGTCAGTGGAGTAAGAATTCCTTTAAGTATAAATTGATCATGTGTTTAATATTATAGAAGCAAGTTTCATTGAGAATATCTAGAGCAGCAATATTAACAGAAATGCAATCAGTGCATTTTCTAGCAGCCATAGTTGAAGACAAAGATAATTTAATTATATGGCATATTGTATTTAGCACAACATGCAAAAATATTATCATTTCAGCCTCTAACCAATATTTAAATGTTATTAATGAGACTTTCCATAATCGTTTTTGTACTAATTCTTTAAAATCTGGTACCTATATTTGACTTAGAGCTCATTTCATTTTAACTATGTTCATTTCAAGTCCATAAGTACATGAGGCCAGTGACTACTGTAGGAGACGGTTCAGGGCCAGATCATCTTTTGCTGAGGCCTTCAGAACACCCCAAGTTCTGTTGTTCTTCAGAGACCTTTGACGTATTCAGTTCTTGGTTTCTATCACTATTCTTGTACTTGGTGAAATCAGTGAAGCTCTATATTCTGCTAGTAGGGACCCAAATTCAAATCAGTTTTTAAAAATCCACCCCAGCCCAGGGCAATGGTGGCACATGTCTTTAATCCCAGCACTCTGGAGACAGAGGCAAACAAATCTGAGTCTACAGAGTGAGTTCTAGAACAGCCAGGACTACACAGAGAAAGTCTGTCTCGACAAAGGACAACAATAACAACCACCACAACAAAAACATGGTTTTTGTTATGCTCTGTGTGTGTGTGTGTGTTTGCTTGAGAAAAACCACACACATGTCATTGAATATGAGTGGAAGTAAGGATATATCTTGCAAGAACTGGTCCTCTTCCTCCTTGCCTTCCTCTACACTGCATCTGTGATCTAACAAAGGTTTTCTGGCTTAGTAGTAAGCACCTTTACCCACTGAACCATCTTACTGGTCTCTGGAATCATTTTTTATGATCTCTTTTATTTCCTTCCACTGCCATATAGATAGAAACAAGTACCAGTTAGTACTTATTTTCTAGATGTTGTGACTTCAAGTTCTCAATTGCTGTCCCTCCCCCATACCACCAACAAAATGCCTTTCAGCCTGCTGATATTGTCCTCAGAAGCTCCCTGCATTTCTTTGTTACTTCCAGGAGCATTTGGAAGCCTTTTCGTGACACTAGCAGGCCTCCACTGTCCGATACAGCATTCTCTTCCCAGCTCATGTCCGCTGCCTCCGGATGTGGTCTCAGCCTGCCATGTGATCTGGGAGTGAATGTGGGCACCATCTATGCCTTTCCCATTTCTGCTCCTCATCCTCTCCCGTCTCCCTGTAAAGACTTCACCTGCTTCTGTCCTCCGTCTCTCAATTCTTTCGTAATGACTTCCATTCTGCCCTCTCTAATTTGTTCCTCATATCACTTTATGACTTGTGTTGACAGCTTTTTTTAAATTAAATGTATTCCTTAAAAATTTTATATATGTGTGCAGTGCACCACCCCTGTTAATTCCTACTCTCCCCTATGTGTCCTTATTCTAAGTTCATGTCTTCTGTTTTGTGAGCCACCGAACTTGAGGAGGGCCATCTAAGTGAACATGAGTATGAAACTCTCTGCTGGAGGCTGGTGGGTAAACTAGTGGATGCACAGCTCAATATAATGATTCCTCTCTCTCTCAGAATCCGCCAGTAGCCAGGATGGGTAGAGACCGGTAAGTTCCTTTCTCATCCATGAACTGACTGTTGGCAGGTCCAGTCTTGTGTAGGCAGCTGAAGTTAAGGTGAATTCAACCTTGAAATAGCTGTGTCATCGTATTATGCAACCCATCTCTCTATCTTCTGGCTCTTCACAATGTTTCCTAGGCCTTCAAAGGGATGGCACAGACATTGTGTCTAAGGTTGAAGACTCAAAAATTCCTTATTCTTAGCATTTTGAGCTAGCATAAGTCCCTGAATTCACCACTGTGGCACAGTTATTTGTTACGGGGGTTAACTAAATTCTGTCTGATTCAAAAACCAGTCCACAGGAAGGAATTCATGTCTGATACTGTAAACCTGGTAAATCCCATAGCTGAGACGGTCACAGAATCTATTGGGTAACATATTATCGTTGTTTAGTTCAACAGACATGAGAGAAAACTGCCTTCTAAATGCCTGTTCTTATACACACAGCCACAAATCCCACTCTTATCCTTCACAAGGGAGGCGTCTCTGCAAAAGGAATCATTGTCACAGTGAGAACAACCTCTATGTTCAGTGCAGTCTTCTCAGCCAGGACATGTGCTTTTTATTTTATTTTATTTTATTTTTTTAAGTTTTTCGAGACAGGGTTTCTCTGTGTAGTCCTGGCTGTCCTGGAACTCACTCTGTAGACCAGGCTGGCCTCGAACTCAGAAATCCGCCTGCCTCTGCCTCCCAAGTGCTAGGATTAAAGGCGTGCGCCACCACCGCCCGGCGACATGTGCTTTTTAAAGAACAGGACTGGAGGGTTGTACTTTTGTTTTTGTTTTGCTTCAACTCTGTTTGGCACAGCTCAGTAAGATAGTAGGATACACACACACACACACACATACACACACACAGAGAGAGGAGGTGTTTATTACTTGATGTAAGATTTCACCACACAAGTATTACACACAAAGTTAAGTTACTCATTTCCCTGACCCCAGAGACTAATCACACAGAGCCTAACGTCTCCCTCCATGTTCGCAAACGTTTCCATGTGCATGGAAACACCTCACCACAGCCCAGCCACATCACAAGCGTGTCAGTAAAACTTCATTTTCCTGTTACTTGTTTCAAAGCCCATGGGAAAGTGATTCTCTTAATATAAACTGTCCTTTCAAACGAACTTTTTAACAGTAGTTCCTTCTGAGCTAACCTGATAATATCTGTTTGTTGAACCTTCTGCTTCCATAGATAAAATTGCTACATTTTCTTTGTTAGCTCATAGACGTTGTTGAAACCCAATGTGTTAGGTTGAAGAGATGTACGAAGCACACTGGTTTTTCACTTCAGTGTTTCGCGTGTCCCTGTAAGTTGTTAAGATAATGATGTTTATGAGCAGAAAGCAAAGGAGCAAAATCCACTCTTGAGTTTTCTTCAATCAAGAAGCTAAGTCTTGTGCTACTGAAAGTATTTTCAAACTCCTACAGCAGGAACAAACAACACAACTGGATTTGTTCACTAATGTTATCAGTAGTTTGAGTCCATCCAGCTATTCTTTCCTACCTCAAATAGTTAAGAAGGAAGTTTTATTTGGTAAATACTACTGAGGACATAAATTCAGCTAATCAAAAGCTACTCGTCTACTAGCAGCACAAAACACACCCACAAATTCATAGAAATTGAAATATACTAACTATAGACATTCACAGTCTCATTCTCTTCTGGCATAGAGTTGGAATGTACCCATAAAAGGGAAGAAAATGTATTTACGTAAGTGCACACATGGATCTATAGTGGAAGAGACATCATGGTAGAGCATATATCACTGGCTCTTGGTTTTGTAAGAAGGGAAATGGATGAATCAAAGTAATAGGTCACCTGGCTCTATTTTATTTAAATGATATTGTATGGACATTTGTTTACTCAGGTTTTCTCATTTAAAATTCTAATAATTTTAATTGATAATTAAAATTAATAATCGAGTCCAAACCCCTTTGAGGTTATCTTATATCCTCCAGTGGGCTATTATTTCCTTCATGCTGCCTTCCCCACTAAACACTTACCTCTTAGCTCCCTTCTGACACTGCTCAGTCTGGTCTCTTATCAGCGTATAGCTTTGCTAAGCCCCTCATCTGTGCCTCACTCCAGCTCCCTTCAGCTCCTGATATTCCATGTGGATCTCCATGCAGATCAAAAATGAGTCAATGCTCCTAAACACCCACAGGGCCTACACCTGCCTTGCTTCGTGTTAGGTTCATTTCGGTGCTCAGGAAATTGAATGCAAACCACTTTCTATATATTCACAAACAGTCCCAGAGCCTAGCAACACTAGAACAAGTAGAACAACAAATGTTCCCTGTGGATTGTTTTTTCCTTTCTTTCTTTCTTTCTTTCTTTCTTTCTTTCTTTCTTTCTTTCTT
>NW_021604636.1:4974361-4996144 GCF_004785775.1 Grammomys surdaster | reverse complement strand
CTTTCTTTCTTTCTTTCTTTCTTTCTTTCTTTCTTTCTTTCTTTCTTTCTTTCTTTCTTCCTTGTGTTTTTTTTCATCTTGCCATTTGATACGCAGGACACATTGGAAGACAGTTTAGAAACATCCAGATAAGCAAGTTCTGTGAGATTCGAGTGCCAAGTCCAGGTTTTGACCTTTATTAGCTTCACAGTTTGCTGCCAAGGTACACCCGTCCAACTCTTACAAGGCACCCTCATGTTTGTGCTTCTTCTTCTTCCTCATCTCCTTGCTCCCTGACAGGGCACTGCTGCAGCAACAGATGCAGGTCCTTGGCTGCGTCTATGGTTTTCGTGGGGTGACCTGGGACATGCCGTTCATTTGACTTATTGGTTCAAAGCATTGTACCAGCCAAGGAAAGCTGTTCATCATATGGTACCCATCAGCTCATAAACAAATGCGATCTCTTGAATTTAAAATCTTGGGGAAGACATTAGCTGTATTCTGCTTTATTTCCTTGGCTTAAAGAACTAGGACGAACCATGTAAAAATGACATTTGTCTGTCATAAACATCAGAAGAGCAGCATTCAAAATGGTTCAGCCTAATAATGAACTCTCACCAAAGGCTATGGTACAACAAATCCTAGCTTCAAGGTCAGAATCACTTGTTGATCAATCATAATCCCAAGATGATAAAATCCAGATAAGAGAGACTAGTCTTCCAGAGTAGTATTGATTTTGACCAATGTCACTGTGTGCATAAAGTATATGTCATTAACTCATTCATCATTAATCTTTCAACTCTTAAACACTGATTTGTAACATTTCTACTTTCCAAAGATAAACTGCTTTGGAAATTAAATAGCTAATGAAATATTTCTGAAAAGAAATATATTTCTTAAGGCTCACAAATGCTTGAAGTTGTTTTTTTTTTTAAAAAAAAAAACAGGCAAAAGAGGTATCTGGTTGTAGTTTGTGGGTGCCATATGGCAACCAGTCAATGTTCCACACTAATTTTTGTTTCTACAATGAGTACAAAGAAATAAAACAGGTGTTACTTCAGAATTCACTCTTGTAAAATAGCAGCCTTGACAGACAAAGACAAAATATTCAATAAGAAGGAAGTAACAATTAACACACAGGCTTCCCGGTCTCTGAGGCTGGATCACATAGTCACCTCCTATCTCTGCTGAATCACCAAACAAGAAAAAGGGAGTTGTAGGTTGTTTTGAAAGCCAAGGAGGACCTAGTTGTGAGCACAGACTTGCTTTGGGGAACTACTAAATCCTTGCTATGGTTCAGATCTAACCCATTGCAGTAGTTTTAAGAGGTGCAGGCTTGGAGAGAGGTGACTAAGTCCTGGAGGTTCCATTCTCAGGAGTGAATTAGTGCCTTATGAAACTGGTGGGAGGAGTGAGTGTTCCCCACCATGGACTACCACATGAGGATGCTGCTGACAGAAGATGTCATCAGGGAAGCAATTTCTTTTGTCATGCTGAACCAGCTGACTCCTTGACCTTGGCTTTCTTGAGTTCTAGAACTATGAGAAATAACTTCCTGTCCCTTATAATTACCCAGCCTTAGATATTTTGTCATAGTAGCAGAAAATGGCCAATACAGAAATTGGTACTGGACAAGTAAAGAGTTGCTAAGCAACATTGGAAGTGGTAATGGATAGACCCTGAAACTGTTTGGAAGCGACTGTCAAAATGTGTTTCATATTGTTTCTGTGAGTACAGCACTGCAGCCAATGTTAGCAAGGGGTCCAAGGAATAGGACCTCAGAGAAAGGTTCCGTCTTCTTTGAAATTATTCTAAGTGATCATGTTAAGAATGGAGGAAGAGAAAGGGATGGTGCAGACTCCTCTCATGAGGTCCTAGAAAGAAATGAGGATCATCTTTTTGAAAACTGGAGGAAAGGCCATCCTTTCTAAGAATAACAAAGAACTTTGTGCCTATGCTCTAAGGATTTCTGGAAAGGACAATATAGAAGCCATGATCTTAATTTGGTAGAAGAAATTTCTGAATAAGCCGACCACAGTATTCTATTTGTTCTCTTGACTGTCTATAGTAAAATGTAAGAATAAAGACATGAACTACTGACAGAGTTGACAATCAAAAGGCAAACAGAACTTAAATACTTGGAAAAAATTCAGTTTGACTAGATCGTAAAGATGAAATGGCATATTTGGAAATAATGCTAAGGGTATGTGTTAGCATTCCTTCTAGGCTCTGCTCAACAGTTACCTAGCAACAGCCAGGTAGGCCTGGCTTACTATAAAATAGATAGTTTGGCCTATCTTCTTTGAACACTCTGACCCTTTTTTCTCTCTGACTTCTCTCTCTCTCTCTCTCTCTCTCTCCTTCCTCTTACCCCTTTACTCTTTCTCTGTCTCTACTCCCTTCTCAACCCCCCTTCCTATGTCCTCAAATAAACTCTATCCTACACTAGACCTCAGTATAGGTCTAGTATATGGCTGGTATCTCAGGGGGTGAGGGGTACCTCAGCATGGGCCCTCTGAGGCACCCCTCCTGCCACAACATATGGTACCCCACAAAACATATTCTTGGCTTTACAAAGCATATCAGTATGGACTAGTAATTATTTGATATGGAGGTCAATATATAAGGAGCATAGACCTGTGCTCTGGTCTGTTTTATCGTGCTCCAGATGAATACCACAGACTAGGTAAGACATGAGCAGTGAAAATTTATCTGGCTCATAACTCTGTAGACTGGAAAGTCCAAGATCATTAGTTCATGTCATGTAGGAACGTTGCTGCTGAGTTATAGAAAGGCATAAGGCATCACATGGCAACGAAGTTGGCATGAAATGGCAAGGCTGGGTGTAACTTGCTTTTATAATGTATCCACTTCTGCAAACACAACAATAGTCCACTCTAAAGAGTGGAGCCCTAATCACCTCACATCTGCTGTAAGGCCCATTTCTAACACTTCTGCACTAAGAGTTAAAATCTCAACACATAACGTTCAGAGATTACAAACCATTGCATTACTCACAAAGAGACTGGAAGGATGACTTTAAATGCATGTTAGAGAGATGTGGGCAAGTCAAGACAAGGAACCATACCAAAATAGAAGCACTGCGTGCACACAGGAACTCAGTATTCACTGCCTTGAGTCTCAGAGTTGCCTTCAATCTGCACTCCCTAAATCCTGGTGTGGTGTTCTTCTGTTGCCTTATGTGCAGCTCTAGTAGGGCTAAGGGGTGTCACAGTGGCCACTGGTCATTTTGGAGATATAGTAATTACTTATCACCTAGCCTCAAGGTTATTTCAGTAAGCCATAGAGCTTGCTGAAGAGCCACAGAGAACTACTACCTTGGTGATGTTCTAGAAAGCCCCAAAAGGATAAAGTTCAGTAGAGCAAAGGGGTCATGTCTGCTCATGAGATTCTAGAACTAGGCCAAGATGGGAAAACATTTGAGTAAAATGTTTTCTCAAGACACAAAAGAATTAATGAGGCTTTCCCTGTTGCGTTTGGGGCTCAGGAAAGACCTCTTATTCCTTCTTTGCACTTCTCTCTCCTTTGGAACAGCTTTCACTATTACAGTTTAAAGCACATGGTGTACTTGTTTTCAGTTTCATAGCTGGAGAAAACCTACCTCAGGATGTGCATTCTCTTGAGTTGCGCTCACTTATGATTTAAATGGGGCTCTTCAGTTGGTACTTTTGAGTGGGTGTTAAAATTATCTTCAGGTGCTAACAGAGAGGTACTGAATGTATCTGGTATGTGAGAAGGTCATAAATTTTAGGGTGGTGGAATAATTTGGTCTGATTTTCCTTCAAAAATCATACTCTCTGTTGTAGTGGTAAAAGACAGGCTTTTCAGATATCCACCACCCTGGCACTTGAAGTCTCTGCGAGGCTAGGCTCAGCTTAACACTTTAATGAGACCCCTGGGTATGTTAAACATGTGGTTCTCAGATTCCTGTGCCTGCTCTTAGGACTCTTTTTATTTGTTGGCTTGCCTTGTCCTGCATGGAGGTGGTGGGTTTTATCTTATTATATTTTATTTTCTCATATTTGGTTATTTTCTCTTAGAAGCCTGTTCTTTTCTAATGAGAGTGGATCTCAAGAGGAGAGGAGGTGGGGAAAAACTGGGAGGAGTAGAGACAGTGGAAACTATAGTCAGGATATATTGTATTTAAAAAGGAATTTATTTTTTAATAAAAGAAAAATAAAAAAGTAAGAGACAGCCTTGTAGGAGAGAGATTGAGTCATGAGTACTCTGTTTTCATGGGAGATCAGGACTATATAAAAGAGCTTGAATGAATTAATATGTCTGTCTGTCCTTCTGCCTTTCTGTTATTGAGGAGATATCACAAAGTCCCTAATCAGACACTAAATTCTACTTAGTACCATGGTCCTACACTTCTCATCTTTTATACTTATAAGAAGTTTTTTTCTTACTAATTACCTAGTCTTTGCTGTTTTGTTATAGCAAGACAAAATGGCTGAGACAGACATTTAAAGACTTATATTTTTAATCCACAAAATTAACATAATAGCATTGTAAGGCCTAGGGGAGTTTTCAATATGAGATGAGGTAACATATCTAATGTGCTTTATTCAAGACCTAGAATCAAGATCTTGGAATTCTATGGATATGCTACAGTATGTGTTATTTTGTTGCTTGAAGCCTGCCATAGAAAGTCAGGATACAAACAAAGAAAGAAAAAAACAAAAAATGTCTTCTCTGGAGCACCTAGCTGACACCAATAATTCAACATCAAGAAAGTAGCAATGAATTAAATGAATGAATTAAATTTAATGAATTAAATTTCCCTGTGTTCATAACTTGGGTGTGCAGTAATACAGAACAGCTTAGAAACCTGCAACCATACTTGGTTTGAAATATATACCCACCCTACTTTAAGCAGTGCACCTAGCAACCCCAGATGCTACGCTGAGTTGTCTGCACACCCCACTCCAAACAATGGAATATATTTTTATGTCCAAACAATCATCAATGATTCCCCTTTTATGGACAGTTTCTATGCTATTGTATATCTTTATGGGAATGAGAAAGATGACCCCAGCTCTGACTGGTCTGGGGCATGTAAAATAAACATTATATCCTCTTAGTGAACTTTTAGGAAAAATGCTCTATTAGCTTTATTAGCATCTTCGGCCTATCCATGATTAGATGTGCACATGATTCAAATCAGAAACAGAGGAAGAAGCAAGCTCAGTAGACAAAAAGTTATATAACCTAAACCTGTCTATCAAAATATCAAACCATCTTCCCTAATCCCTAGTAGCTAGATCCTTCTTTTAAATGCCATGAAAAGATACACCAAACAGTAAGCAGGGCTCTAGAGCATTCTTTCACTTAGGAGGCTAGTTATCTCTCTAGGAAGCCTAAAGTTTCTTTGCCAATTTGTAATCTGTGTGTGTGCCTCGCCTGCCCACTTCTTTTAGTAGGACATGAAACTTTAAGCATAAAAAAAGAATCAAGACCATGGAGACACCTGGATTAGATACTGATCATGGGTAACATAATCCAAATTAATGACAGTATGATAGTCAGAGTCCATGACATTGAGAAAACACATAGGATATATGCAAGCTCGTCATCAGCTTCCTATGTTTAGGAATCCATAGCACAGGCCAAGAGTATGGAGAAGGAAAGGCAACCCAAGAGTTAATGAAATGAAAGGATAAGAATGATGTTTTTCTGGTTATACAAGAGGCTGGAAGATAGTCACAATCAGTATATTTCCTTCTCAACCAAGGAACCATCCCAGGAGCAGCAAGCAGCATCTGATAGGGGTGTTGACATTTAACCAGGCCCTCTGAAATGATGGAACCAAGTGCTCTAAATATCTATCCCAGGATCAGAGAGTTGGATGAACAAATTTTATAAGGAATATAGCCATCTCCCTGGGGATCTAGCTCAATGATAAATCACGTGCCTGGTTTATCTAAGACTCCATGTTTGATACCAAACCCTGAAAAAAAAATGTTACCATTCAGTACATTTCAAATGTTCAATTTGAGAAGTAACCAAAGTCATAATGGATATTTACCAGATTAAAAAGAATCTAGATAAAAGAAGATGTCATATGTGGGTGGGTGTTCCTTCCTACTCTTTCTTAGCCCTAATAGTATCTAACACCATGTATGTCCCTTATCCTCTTGTTTGCTGTCAGCCTCACTTGGTTGACTGGAAACTTTGATGAGGGCACTCATTGGGTTTCATTTCATTTATTCTTGATCACACCATTATTGTTGGACAATACCTGGCACACAGTAGGCACTTAATATACAAATGTTGGATAACAGGAAAGAGACAGATAATACCAAGTCAAGAGTCAAGAGTCATAAACACCAATGCAAGTCTTCCAAGAGGCAGTGAGATAGAGAACAAAACAGGCTCTACGTAGAGTCAATAAGAGATCAGGGTCCAGCCTGTTCCCAGCCTCCAATAGGCCCATTTCTCTAAGCTTGCACCAGTTTCTCAGTCTTATGTATTGTTGTCCTCTTCCAGATTTAGCCTTCTTTGCTTTATAGTGATGAGAAGATTTACACTGTATTTCCAAGATCCAGGTGTCTACAGGACTCCTGTTAGCTTCTACTAATAGGAAAACTTAGAGAAAAGCCAGGCACCAGGAATAAGCCTTGATGGGTGTTTATGGCTCCTGCTTCTTGGCTTGGTATCATCTGTCTCTATCCTGTCATCCAACATCTGTGTATTGAGTGCCTACCATGTGTCAGGAAGGACTCACTTAGTCCTTGCTGATCCTTGCTAGTAGTCACACCCACCCCGCCGCCAGTCTGCTTTACAGTACCAATTTGATTTGTGTTGACTTGCTTTCCAGAAGAACCAGAACAGTTAGACTAAATACTTGCCTCAGAATTTTGAGTTCAGAGTGTCTGTGCTCCCAAATCTTAGACTTAGTTCTTCCCTACACTTGGGATTTCCTTAGACTTTCTCCTCCATATTCCAGCTGTACAACCGATTTTTTATACTGAATTTCTCTGCCTGAACACCAATTATGACTCTAGGTTGTCAAGACCTTAGTAGATACTTACTCTTCTTGCCGAGAAGGAAAGTCTACACCAGTTGTAAAACTGCAACAATTAGATCTAGAATTGCATAATTCTCTTGAGTGACTGAGTGGAAACTATTTTGGGTTTTTTGGCTCAAAAGTTGTCTGGCCTTTGTTGTAGCTATTCAAAGTCAGCCTTTATAACTTAATGAATAAATAATGCTATGTTTCTAGCATACTTTATTTACAAAAGCAGGTGGTCAATGTGGAGGATTAAATAAGTACGTAGACATCTCTTAAAACTGTGAGCAATTAAATAAAACCACACAATTCTCAAGATTGAGTTTAATAAGAAGACACTGAGATTGACATGTGGATGGCCAGGAAGCAATAAGAACTTGATCCCACAGAGCAGCAGAGGGCAAATGGGTTCCGTATTTGGTCCAAGATGAAACAACACTGTTTTTGGTGTAGAGCTATGAGCCATGTTGACTGCTACAAGGGAGGGTCCAGGATGCTACAGAGGAATTGAACACAGGCTTGCTTTTGGAAGCAAAAATAACTTTTATTCTAATTATAGCTACTCTCTCACCTCTTGACTCTCTTGAGAATAAACAAGACATAAAAACTAATTTAACCAAAGGCTTAAACTAATATAACAGGTGTGTTGATGCCTTGCTAAGCTGCCTGACAGTGGGGGCCAGTGTAATATGAAGAGATAAGGACCCAGTGATGGAGATAATACAGGGATAAATGACCCACAGACCATATCAAATTGCTCCAGTCTAGGGGGTAGTTTCTCTGATGACAAATAGCAGAAAATAATTGTGGAGAGACATTGATGAAGGGTGTTACCGTTCAAGCCGAGAACGATCAGCTGGTATTTGGGAGAAAATCATCATTTAGGAAAGATGAAAAACTCTAATATTGACTCACTGAAGAACTTTCCAGAAACATTTATAAGCATAATTAACAAAGTTGCTCTTTGGGACAGATGTTCCTAACACAGGGTACAAGGAAGAACAATCACTGGAGAATGTCCCATAGAAATGGCCTCTTTCCCAGTATTTACCAGGCAAAATTCTTAGCACCATGGGGCACATGGTAAATGTTATTATGTTTCTAGCCTCTGAGAGTGTTAAGAAACAAAAGCATTTTGAAAATGTAACTAAGACCACATTTATAAGCCTTCTAACATTCCTTTGGTGTGCTGGCTAGTTCTAGGCATGTGTGCCTCAACTCATTTATCTATCAGTCTTTCTTCATGCTCTAGATAAGTAGACCGAGATACAGACAGTTGTGACCAAAGTGCCGTGACTAATAAACACCCAAGCCACACCTGATCAATCGACTCCAAGGGCTGTGGTTGGATGTGACTTTTTTAAAAAAAAACCTCTCTAAACCTTTGCACATGGTAGATGCTCTGAGATCAGACTTTGTGAACTGGCAGAGGGTGCATTAGGCCTCATGGAGATGTGAATCTAATGCAGGCAGCTAACTGAAATAGTCCGCTGCTTCTCTCTTCCATGTGATTGTCATCAAAAACTAGTCAGGTAAGGCTCAATAAGGATTTTTGTTAGTTAGTTAGTTAGTTAGTTAGTTAGTTAGTTAGTTTGTTTGTTTTAGTTTCCCAGATTTTCAAACTATAAAATGCTGAATAATGCATGTCCTGTGATAACACACTTTAAAGAAGATAAAATTACCTATTAAAAATTCTACGACTTCTGCACCAAAGTCACACGGTGACTCATTTTGTACCTTGCTCACCACTGTTGTGTGTCCGGCTCTTCTGTTTACTTAATCCTTTTCTTAGAGCTCAGAGTGATGGGAAGCCTTCCTCCCTGACAACCCCTGGCCATCCTGTGCCTCACATCCTCAGTTCCCTGACTTGCAAAGGACATGGACATCGTCTCATCTCTGCCTTTCAAGTATTTCAGTTTCTCTTCACTACTTAGCTCTTCCTTGTCTACGTGTGCATGAGAAAGGTCACCCATGAGGAAGTCCTCTCCAGACCTTGCTATCTTTTTGAGTCATCTGCCTGTTCGCTCTTGCTAAAATAACTTCCCGAGCACACAGTCTGCATCGATAGCCTCAGTCCTCCCTCTCACCAACCCTCCTCCTACCTCTTCATCAGTCCATTACTGCTCAGCCCAAACAAACCTCTTTGCCCTCATCTTCTCTTACGCTTCCTGTTCTGTGCCAGGTATTTGGCCAGTTGATCAGAACATTTTATGTCATTAGTTGAACACACAATCTGAAGTCTCTTTCTTCATCAGACTATAAATACATCAAGGGAGTAGATGTGCCTTTGTCAAACCAATGAACACTGTACACTTAGTAGTTTTAGATGATGTAGTGTAGGATGATTTGAACTTGTATTTATGAACATATTATGGAAAGAAAGAACTAGCTACCTCCTGTTGTCCTCTGCCTTCTACGTACAGGCTGTAGCATGAACATTCACACACACACACACACACACACACACAAATAAACAAGTGTTAAAAGTAAAAGAATCTTCTTCTTTTGCTCACTCTACTTTCATTCAATGAGTACGGATTTACCACACACAGTACTATTCAATGTTCTGGGCAACAGAGATATACCTGAAGAAAACAGGAAAAACTGGTTCTCTGGAAGCTTATATCCCAAAAGGAAGGGGCTGGGGAGCAAAGAAGTCAGCAATAGTGCCATTTAGGTGGTAGTGAGTGCCATGAAGGAAAACAGCCAAAGAGGGAAAAGGACTGTCCGTTTTGTTTTTGTTTTTACCAGGGGAGCTTGTAAGGCTGATGGGTAACAAATATTTGAGAGAAGATCCGAAGGTGAGCAAGTGGGCACCATACAGACTCAGGGAACAAGTGGGAGGAGCTACAGAGTGACAGTAGAGAGCTGGGACAAGTGGGGTTCAGACTTCAAAGCCAGCTTATCTGGCCAATAGCTCTGCTTTCATTTTAGGCAATGGGAAGCCACTGAATGCTTCTAAGGAGAGAAGGACATGAATTGCCTGTGTGTAAATATGACCACTGCATTTATTTTCTATGGCCATTTAACAAATTACCTCAATCTCAGTGGATTAATAACCAGCCCCACCTCCCAACCCCAGCTTATTAGCTCAGATTCTGTAGTTCGCCAAGTCCAGCTTCACACAGCTGGCTCTTCTCCTCAGAGTATAATGGGTGTGGAATCAAAATTTGGCTGGACTGGGTTTGAATTTGGAGGCTCTGGGGAGAAATTTGCTTCCAAGTCTATCACAATGTTATCAGGCTCATTTCTTTGGGATTGTGAGACTGGAATTTTTATTTCTTGACTGCTGCCAAGCCTGTGTTCCTCTCCCCTTTTAGAGAATGCATACATCGTAACTACTTAGTTTCTTCCTTGTCCAAGTCAGCAATAGCAGAAAGAAATCTTCCTGTAACTAGGATCTCTAACTTTCTACTCTGTGACAAATCAGATAGTGTTAACAAAACACTATGGGGTTTGGTAGTCAAGGGTCAGGGGTGGGAGATTTTCTTTTGAGGATGTGAGAGATTTTTTTTTTTAATATTTTTTATTGGATGTTTTATTTACATTTCATATGTTATCCCCTTACCCCATCCCCCTCCCCGCCCAGGAACCCCCTATCCCATCACCCCTCCTCAACATGTTTGTAATTGAATAAAAATGAGCAAGACAATGACCCTGCAGACAAAGGAATAGTTGAAACTTTGTCTTGGGATAAGCACAAAGGGATGGGATACATGGCAAAAATGAAGGGCCTGGCCTTAGATAGGAACTTATCTTCATGTGGTGTTGGCTTCTCATTAAAATATCAGAAAGGGTCTTAACCTGAGAATGAGCAAGACATACAGGAGAGGCTTGAGGGGTGAGCTATGCAAGGAACCCTCCATTAAGGGAGTAGGCAAGTCAGGGGATTTCTAGAAATGTTTTCCCCATTGACGCAATAGACCACAAGTGAGTTATGAATCAGGAACAAGGGGCCACTCTGTCTTAGGTTCTACATACTCTCTTTGGTGTTATCAAGCTACTTCCATTTAGACAAAATTATTGCTATGTCTGTCTGTTAATCCTCCACACAGAGAGACACTTAAAACTTAAAGGATTTGAAACATCAGCAAGATTCTTTTGTCCATGTTAAATTGTCAGTTTCTGGGGATTTGAGGTTATTTTATTTGCTTTTATTTGTTTATTTTATAGGGTTTTTTGTGGCCATTAATTATTTGGAGTCTGACTTTTCCTGCGGTAATTTTTGTAGATCTAATTTTTACCATCTCTTTTTAAAATGTGCTCTTTTAGGGGCTGGTGAGACAGCTATGCAGTTGAAATCACTGGCTGCTCTTTCAGAGGACCATGCTCGACTCTCAGCACCCACAAGGCAGCTCCCAACTGTCTCTAACTCCAGTCCCAGGGGATCTGATGCCCTCTTCTGACTTCTTTGAGCACAGAATGCATATAGTACAAAAATACACATGCAGGCTCTGATGGAGAAACATCCATACCCAGACAAAGAAAATAAATATAAAAATTAATTTCTCATTTTATATTGACTCTTCTTGTCTTGGTTTATGGCTGCAAATTGGATAAAATGTGATAGCTTCCATGTAGTCATATGAGAAACTGTATAGTAGTTTTCTTTAAATATTTCTGACTTCTTCTATTGTCTTAAATTTGTATCTAAAGTGTTGTAAATTCAGTTTTTTTTTCCTGCTTATAATTTCTTTGGAGGCCAAGATGAGGAAAATGCTGGAGTCAGTGTGGCCTTGGAAAAAAGAAACATCAAAATACAGACTTAGAATCGGCTCAGGGAGTTAGGAAAGAAAACCATAAGAGTGTTCCAAGAGCCAATTCTCTTGTAACTTATAAGAGCAGAGCTAGGTTGACTCTTGTCTTTTGCTGGGAGCTTACATCTCCGTAATACAAGGAGAGAGAGCAATAGCAAGGTACATGGCAGCTGCACAGCCTCGTTCCCTTCTGACTTTCAGAATTCTCAACTCAACGTAAGTGGTCCCTCTTCCAGGCACTAAAGTAGGATGTTCCTCTTCATTCCTAGATAGGTTGATCTCTGTTAGTCTAGTCCAGTAATGAAGATCTGTTTTCCTTGCTAACAATTAATTTAGAAATAGAGAAAAGACAACATTTTAGACAATAAAATTTAAGGAAAGTCCACCCCAGGACAGGGGATTTCTAGAAATAGTTTTCCTCTGATACACTAGGCCATAGATAGGAACAGCCTCCCCTCCCTTCCTGAAGGAGCCCTGTGAGCCGATGATGCTCTAAACTAAAGTAGCTATGCTCAACAAAGATAAAGGACACAAGAGATCCTGTAGAGGACATGTTTGGGGAAAACTGCCATGCAGTGTGAGGGTGACAGATCTGAAAGACAAAAGGACTTTGGGCCCTGAGAATGTTCTCTGGTCATGAGGCTAACGAACTAAAGTGCTCCCTTACTTCTAGACTCCCAGTTATACAAAATGCTGGTGACGACACAGTGATGAGACTCTGCATTTTAAAACAACTCTGGCTAGGTACTCCGATTTCTTGCAGACAAAAAATATCTCATTGAATATGATCTCTATACCAAATCCTGGGGCTGTAAATGTAAATTGCTGGGAACGGAACATAGTAGTGGGACCTGCATGTCTGGAGTCAGCATGGGGCCTCGGGAACTAGAAGGATTATATTCAGACCTAGTAATCATTAATCTTTCATGCTTGGCTAGTTTCAATACAAACTTCCCTGGACAGTACTTGACTTTGGCTTTTGGATACTCCCATAGCACTTTGATCATTTACAAGAAGAGCTCTTAGGTCTCTTGTTGTGGTTAATGTTCAGGTTTCCTTTAATATTGTGACCCATTAGAGGACAGAGGTCATAGCTATCATCTTTCCATTCTTTAGTACGAAGTACCACCATTTACAATATGCTCCAACGAGACTTGCTGAACAGGGAAATTGCAAAGCTGGGCAGGGAGAATATTGCAGGGAACTGGCCAGAGACATCTCTGCAGATTAACAGACATCTTTGGGCTATGAGGGTGGTGTCTCTAGGAATCCTCTGCTCTCCTCCCTCATTCCTCACATGTTTCACTGTCTTACCTCTGAAATACAACTTACTAAAGCAAACAAACTTATTTCATCCCCAGGACACCGACATCTCCCCTCCCACTGGTATAAACTAGTCCCTGCCCCAAAACACTGCCCACACGGGCAGTCAGAGACATACCTAATACCATGCTGTACTTGTATTCAAACCCTCCAGTTATTCAAAACCATACTTGGGCTAAAAGAGCAGCTCCCTTCTGTGTACATTATCTCCCGTTTTACTTTTGCCACAGTTCTGCACTTGCTTCTAATGTGCCTGCAGTAGACCATTCAGGCCCAGGGGAGGTGATCCTCGTGCATATTTCTCAGGACCATAGTCCCCACACTCACAATAATTCTTGACATCAAAAAAGGGGGGGGGGGAGTTTGAGTTGACAAATAATGCCGTAGTTACTCTAGGAACTTTAGCCCTAAAGAGATGCTAACTCTCTCATGACTGAGTAATTATTTTATATGGAAGAAAAGAATAAACAAGTTAAAAAAAATAAAACTAAGACTCACCCATGAGACATGGTACTGAGCTTAAGTAAGGTGGGTATGATTAGAGGACCATCTAATTCAGGTTGGGGAATGTGAAGTTAGGGAAGGCATGCGCTGTATTCCCACAGTTACATTCTGTTCTATACATCCTGAGCCACCAGAGCTTCCAGAAAACTACGAACAAGAGCACTTCAGGCTTTTGTCTAGCCTTAAACTTTTTCTTTCTTTCTTTCTTTCTTTCTTTCTTTCTTTCTTTCTTTCTTTCTTTCTTTCTTTCTTCTTCTTCTTCTTCTTCTTCTTCTTCTTCTTCTTCTTCTTCTTCTTCTTCTTCTTCTTCTTTTCAGGCTTAAGATGGGTAAATTGTATAACATATCCCCGCGGATCTATTTTTTTTCACACAGTGAACCAAATATTGAAGAGACGCGTACACCAGTGTGTATGTACACTCAGGTCTATAAGCTGTGGAAAGCTTCACAAGAAACTATACTTTTGAATTACAACATAAAACTGGAAACCCTATGCTTAGAAACTAATCAAACAGCTCAGAAGTGGTAATTTTGTGGTTTCAGGTTATTCTCAAATTGAAAGGCCACCTTCTCGCAGAGGTCAGGCTGGAACTGTGAAGATTAAAGGTGGAAATCTTTACAAGATAGTGATTTACAATAGCAAAAGGATTAGCATTCGGCCATAAAGCAATGGTCAAACATTAACTCTGAAAAACTAGCCATCAAAGCACTTCTTCAAACCAGTTATTTTTGAAAGCCAACAGGCAGGCTCAGGGGAGGCTATAAGGCAAAGATGTTGGGCTCCCAATATCTACGACTTACTTGCAAGCCCTTGAGCTTCCATATCATAATGACCCTAAGTTAAAAAAGATAAGAATCTCTCCAAAATCAACTATTCTGTGAGGTTTCGATGGAATGATATAACTTGTAGTGGAAACAAAGCAAGTATTGTGTTGGTGATAAATCAGAATGAGCTGTTACTACTACTTAATGAGGCAGGAACAAGAGACATGAGAAGGAAAAGACCACACACACACACACACACACACACACACACACACACACACTTCCACAGACCCACACTGGCCTCTGCTTGAAGACTCACTAGCTAAGAGTCAAGAAGACAGTTTAAAAAGCTAACCGAAAAGTTTGACTATATAGAGATATTCATTTTACGTAGACCTCTTTTCAAATAAGAAATTTTAAATAGCCACAAACCACATTCAGGTCCTGAGCATTTACATCTTTCAAACTGACCTTAGCTTTTGTGAGAACCTACAAGTTTCTGGATTTTTTTTTCAATTGAGCCTATAAAGGGTTTAACTCCCTGAGCAACCTTTTGTACTGGATTTTATCTTATCAGTTGTAATCCTGTCCAGGGCACCCAGAAACAGCCCTATAATCTCACTGAGTTCCTTAGCGACTCTTTGAGATGTAAGTTGGGGAGGCACCAACATCAAATCTTTTTTAAGGCTACTGTAAGGACATGTACGTCCAACTCTCTCTTAAGAAGTTCATACCTGCGTTTAGGCATTTAGATGTATGTTACTCTTCCTTGTTTGCCTCTTTCGATTAACTTTTAATTTAAAAATCTCTTGATAATAAGCTCCAACTCTTTCTTGGATTGGGTTGAGGGTTTCCATGTATTCTTTATATAATCCCTAAGACAACTCTCAAAAGTGTTCTTATCATGTCCATTTGAGGGGGGAAAAAGTTACTTCTTCATTGTTATAGAACAAATACCTCCAAAGCTTGAACAACAGGCATTGTCTTTTAGACTGTGGGTGAGGAATTTGGATGTGGATCACCTTGAGATTCTGGCTTAGGGTTGCCCTGAAATTCTTTTCTGTGGTGAAATTTAGAATCCCAGCTTCACCTGAGTGAGTGGAGGCTTTCTAAGGAACATCTCAGATTATTGTAGGTGGAACTGTGACTCTTGGCTCTTGCCCACTCCCACTGTCAATAAGACCATTGCAAAATACAGATAGATACTGGCCTGGGGTGGCCCATTGATTACAGCACGTGCCCAGCACTCATGAATTCCTCAACCTAACCCCCAGGATATTGCAGCATGACACAGGGGAGGAGGTAGGGAAGCCTGGAACATAAATTCTCAAGGCTGTTGCCAGCATATAGCATTAGATAGCAAGATAGGTCTCTGGAACAGGTTCATTTCCTTAAAGCATTTAGAATATAGAGATTAGCAGTCATGACATCATGCTACAACTATGTAAATTAGAAGCTGTAATAATTTTGCTAATAATACCCAGTTGATTGTATATTTGATCACAAGTTAAGAAAAATGACAGTGGTGTTTTTTAACAGTATCAAGTACCAGCTCGAGTCATGTGGTCTATGTGTGAATACCTACTATATAGAACACTGAGAATGTTTCTTAATTTCTTTGTCATCCATCCTCCAAGATAGTTCTGTGATATGCATCTTCTGGTGTTTTCATCCCCCAGTGTTGTATTGGGTTGTTCAGTACTGCTAATATGAAACACCAGAATTAATGCTGTGATGGCTGCTTCTGAAGCTAAGTTATGGCAGGCACCAGGCCTTCTTGTATCTGCCTTGCTGACTTAAGAAGAGGCTCACGTCAGGGAAACTTAGGTCTGTAGCTAAACACTAGATGAATGACCTTGCACAGGATTCTCCATCTTCAGTTAATCGTTCAGGTGACCACCTCAGGAGATACCCTAAACCAGAACAGAATCCCAAGGTAATCTACACCCAAATTCCTCACCGATTGTCTAGGAAGTAATGTCTGTTTCCTCAAGCTTTGGAGAAATTCCTTTTTCAACAGTAAAGATGCAACTATTTCCTTTTCTCAGACAGAAATGATAATAGTACTTTTTCCAAAAGTTGTCTTAAGGATTAAATGAAGAATACCTCAGCCCAATACAAGGCATAGAGTAAACACTAGCAGACTATTATTTAATCTTTGAGGCACCTACTCCTCCACAAGGCAAGCTGCTCCTGTGTTATTCACAAGCCACCTTCCCCTGGGACCTTAGTACTTAACTTTGAGAGCGCACCCACCCAGTCCAGTCCGTTCCTTTAGATTGTTACTCTTTTGACTATTAAGCAGGCAAACAACCTTCCTTTCTCAGTCTCTGGTCCCTTTTGAGAGGCAAGGAAAAGATTTCCAAGGTAAAGAAAGTTAAGGCGAATGTTATAGGGAGGGAAAAGAAAGACCAAATTGCTGGCCCAAATAAGACCCTGATTGGGGAGGGGGGGTTGTTGACAAGAGTCAACTGAGCTCTTACAGGGCAAGCCATTGAGAAACTGTCCTCTGACATACACAAAGCTTTCATTCAGGCTCATCTCTAGTCTTTCAACTGGGAATGGATCCTAGACTTTCTCAGGCAAGCTTTACAGATGCTATCTTTCTTCTTCCTGGTGATTCCTTTCTCCTCGTATTTGGGTTTCTTTAGTACTGAGGGTGGATGAGAAGTCATGTGTCTTATAAACTAGAGGGAAAGTATTGAGGAAATTTACTGTGGAACAAGGAACAAAAGAAGAAGGATGCTTCTTCTACTCCATAGTTAAGCTGAATGCTAAAACCATTTGACCACTAAGTATTCCAAATATCATACCATAAAGTAAACACAAACTGAATGAGAACGCTTCATTTCCATTTAGCCATTGGCTTTTCTGACAGGTAACCTGTGTTGGTGTGTTTCACTGATGATTCTCTGGGAAATGAAATGCAACATGTTTCTAACAAGGTAAGGGGAAGTGTGAAGGGTAGCTTCACATACTCTGCACATACACCAAGCAGGGAGGTTTTACTTGCTGCTAGAAAAGGCCAAGCTTCTCAGCTGACTTCTGGCTTCCGAAAGCTTTTTATCTTTACAACTAAGAAGACAATGCTGAAGACTCCTCCCTGTCCTGTTTTGTGTTTACTGCATCTGGTTCAGTTGACATCAGCATTTCATATGGAAACAGTTGACCTTGCCTTAAAACTAGCCTTTCAGGGTAAGAACTTGGATTGTTCTTTTCTTCCAGGTCCCTTTTAGCTCTTTATTTCTTTGCTTTGCAGAGAATTTAATTCTCTTTTGTTTTCAATGAAATCTCCCTCTCCTCTTTTCTTTATCTCCCCTTCAATTCTCCGGCCTCCTTTCCTTTACTCAGATCTTTCCACTTCTTCCTTGCCTGAGCGGATGTTAAACCTTGGGCGCCTCGGGGTTGGACAGGGGAGCATCTCTTCATCTCCTCATGATGAAGCAGGGTCCTTGTAAGAATCCCTTCTGGTGTGGCACAGCCCAGGAAAGGTATTGCTGACATAATGGGAATGCTGCATGACTGGGCCGTCATCTCATGCCTTTACGATAAGGTAAGAGATGAAGCAAGATAACTTCCACTTCCTATCTAAACACACAGAATTCAGAAGTAAAAGGAAAGAGCAGCTTGAATGTAAACAAGCTACCAGGAAACCGGATTTCTACCGGCTCGCAGGGGGCGGGTCTCTGCTACCCTCCCCCCACACCTTCTTAAGATTAACCAGTCTCAAAAGCACAGTCATTCACATCTGAGGAGCTTCCAGCTTTCAAATTGTGAAACTGCACCTTGTTTGGGGCCACTTTCCTTACGTTTTCTTCCAGTCTACCCTCCTTCCCACTACAAACCCCAAGTGTCCAGACATGCTCAAAATTCTCCCATCTATGTATTTTAAAGGAGGTGCCATGGATACGCAGTGTACCAAGAATGCTTGTTGCTCTTGGAGAGGATGAGAGTTTAATTCCCTGTACCCACAGGATGGCTCACAAGCATCTGTAACTCCAGTTCCAGGAGATCACTACCATCTTCTCACTTCTATGGGCACCAGATATTCCAAGTAGTACCTGGAGTAGGCAAACACACACACAAACAAACACACACACACACACACCACACACACACACACACATGCATATATATATATATATATGCATATATATAAACCAAAATATATAAATCTAAATATATATTATTTTCCATAACTTTACACCATCTATTGGTTAAAGACCACTCCTTGCTCCCACTACCCACATTCTTCTCTGGCTCTGAGACCTTTAGAATTCCAGAACACAGAATATAACCATTGTGTATACTGCCACACAAGAAACTCATGTTTTTTAACTCTTCAAGCTTTTCCAGACTTCTTACAGGATCTTCTTGTCTTTAGAGCAGTGTCCTCAAGCCCCTCTAGGTTAAATCCTAAGAGTCAGTAAAATGAGTCTCTCAGGAAGTTCTCTGAAGAGAAACATCCTTGATTTTTTTGTTTAGGGAAGAGAGTAGGTGCTATTCCTGAGAAAGGACAGAACAAGCCCTCCAGAGTCTGCATGCTCTATGCAGTAAAATAGAATCCTTACAGTTAACAATAATTTGTGCAAACCCCTTGGTAAACAAGATTATGACTCGGGTCCCAAGTTTATTCTTTGTCTATCTCAAGTGGGTTTATTCACAGGCCAAGATTCCACAAGCTTCCCTTAGGGAAGTTCTGTGGTTACATTTTCTTTTCTGGGAATCTGTGATGTCTCTGTGGCTTTGTAGAGAAAAACTAGTCTATCTAGGCTATACTTTGAGATTGTTTGATTCTAGATAGGGCTTATCTTTTCCTCACCCAGATTTTTGAATGTTATTTAATTTCCCCCTTTTTTTTCCCATGTACTTCCAGAAAGGGCCTCATGTCTTCCAGGCTGGGCTCAGTTTCTTCTGTAGCTAAGGATGGCCTTGAACTTCTGACCTTCCTTAGATCCTGAACAACAGAACTAAGTTTGCCTAAAACAGTAACACTCACTGGTGTCTTAATTAAGTATCATGAGCAGAGGGTTCAGTGATTAACCTCTGGTACCTTGGCTCCTTCATGAAACCGAATGACTGTCATAGCTCTATATGCTAATTCTCAGTTGTTGCCTCAAAGTTTGGCTAAGGCTACCTGACTACACTTCCACCCGGAGAGGCTGGTTCGGGAAATGACTGATTAAGAATGTGCACAATGTGTAGTGTGTAATTCGTAGTGGTTTACGTGAGGAGTGGAGGGAGAACCAGATTAGCTATTCTTGTTTGCTTGCATGCAATAGTGTCATTCCATTCTCTGTTTTGTTCCAAAAGCTGGGGCTAAACTGGAACATTCTGGCAAGCTGAAAATGCATGCTGGTGACTTTCAAGGAAGCAACCCAGTAGAAGCTGACTGATTCCAGGTCACTGTGTTATGCACAGAGGTGATTTAGTGATGTAGTATTTCAAAAATGGTCAAATAATTACTTCTCTACAACTGAATCTTCCAACTGGTAAATTTTCATCATGCCTGAAGGAGAAATCTCTGGATTTCCTGGTTTTGTTGTTGTTGTTTGTTTGTTTTCTTTCTTTCTCATTTCCCACTCCACTTAAGACATTCTCATTGCCTCATTGCTAAGTTTTAGATCTTCAAAAGCTGCCTTACTTCCTTGAGGAAGAATCTACAATCACAGTCTCCTAAAATCAATTTGAAGTTAAGATATTTTCCATTGCATTTAATAAAAAAGAAACCGTGCCTCTCTCCCAGTTTCAGGAAGTGTGTATTTGTTATACACAACAAAACAAGGAAGCATCAAGGCCCAAACACTGGAGCCCCCAGAAGCAGCAACGCATTTAGAGACGGACCAGTCTCTTCAGCCATAGGCCAGCACAGGGGACAAGACCCCCAATAAACTGAGCCCACTTAGAGAGCTCACAATGGCATCTGACCCCATCTCCAACCACCCTCTCTTTTTAAGATGTTGCAAGGTTCTACCTTTGTTCAGCAGAACCACTGGCACGGTGATGACGGTGACAAGCGCAGCGACACCAAGCAGTCCCAGAAGAACCTTCCACGGTGTCTGCAAAGCAGGTCAGGATGCAAACAATTAGAGGGACGCCTTTGTTCCTCCTCTGCAAAGAGGGTTGGAACCTAGGCCCTTTCGGTGGCAGAGGGGTTTGCAGGTGCACACTAGACTGGAGGGGTTTGGCGTTCACTCCAGCAGAAGCCCTTGAATTTTGGCCCCGAGCAAGATCTTATAATCTTGTTGGCTTCTCTCCTCCCACCCACCCGTCTGAAGCCAAGAGTGCTGTGTGCGTTCCACGGGTGGCTGTCCCCGACTTCCAAGGCTCAGTACCTGAGTCTCAGTAGAACACGCCACAGATCTAAGCTAGTGTACGGGACAAACGTTCCTTCACCTGTTAGGGTGGCCCCGTGGCTTCCGCCAAATGGCAGCTCCTGGTTGCCTCCAGGAAAGCTAGGGCAGTTTGGGGGAGGATCTGTCAAAACACTACCCACAACCCGACCCCGGGTCCAGGGAGGTACGATGCGGGGTGCACTCACCTTCATGGTCGGGCGGCTCCTTGAAACTGAACTCTGAAGCTTGAGCGCAGACAGAAGTCACCGCGGAGACTGACGTCCTGCGCCGCTGCTCTGCACGCAGTCACCCTGAGCTCGCCGCCAAGTTTCGGCCCGAGTTAAACATTAGTTAGCGCCAGGCGGGCTTCGGTGAGCAGTGTGGGCGCGGGTCAGCCGACCCAGCGCGGAAGGACCACTAGGAGAGCCAGGGAGTGGCACGCAGGTCCCCCCTGCCCCCGTGAGTGGCGGGCACGGGGGACAGCGAACCCCCTTTGCCGAAAGGGACATTGCACATTGAGGTTTAACTGTTGTTCCCTTGCGTGGATAAGTGAGGCAGCTGAGGTCCAAGAGGGCATGGAGTTTGGGAGATTCACAGCTCACTGCAGAAACTAACTGCCAGTTCTCTTATCTCTTTCCCTGAGAGGTCTGTCAGACTGAGAGAAGGGGTTGAGTGTCCCATGTTATCTGGCTGACAAAGAAAGAGAAAAGGTGATTGTTCACTTTTGAATGACACTTCAGGCTGAGTATCCGTATTAATCCTCCCCAGAGAATTTCCACTTATTTTGCGGGCATCTCTTCTCATCAAGAAAAACACTTCTTAAGTGGGAAGTTACTTTAAGCACTGTTCTACACGATTACTGTGTTATTTCACAGGGAGGAAGATGATACACAGGGACATCAAGTCACTCCACCAACTCACTCAGCCATGACACTATGGAGCTTAAATTAAAAGTGCAGGACACTGCTAGAATACTGAAGCAACTGAATTTTAGTCCTTCATGTCTCCACAATTTAAGGAGGTGTATTTCTTTATAAATCAACTGTGGCATGGCACCCAAATAGACTAAAGCACAAACACCACACACA
>NW_021604636.1:4931510-4969361 GCF_004785775.1 Grammomys surdaster | reverse complement strand
ACAGACAATGGTATTTGCTTAATGGTAGCACTAAGGGGTTGGGCAGGCACCCAAATAGAAATAAAGCAAATGAACAGCAGAAACCAGGCTAAAGGCTTGTATTCTAAACCGTCTCCTTATGGGGAGTAGAAATGTCTCACCTTTCTTTTACCTTTCCCTCCCATTCTTCTACATTGCTAGTAAAGTAACTGGGGCACATTAGTAAGCACTGTCATTGTATACATGTAAAAATAAATAAATAATAACATCTTATTCTTCTGTGTGCTCTTAGGGAACTGGGAGCCCAGAGGATCCTACTGTGGAATGAGAAAGCAAGGGAAGAGGCTATCTGGCTGCAGGGGTAGGGGAAAGCAGTGAGGGACAGAACATAGTGAGGACACCAAAGACACCACAGGACACAAAAGACACCATAGGACACCAAGCAGGGCACTGTAGTCTATGTGTAAGTATCAGATCCTGCTGCTCTTGGGCCACATAGCACAAGTCTTGTGGATCTCAGATCAAAGCTCACTTCTCCCCAGTTACCTTCAAGTGCTCAGTAAATACCTGTTAAACCAGCTACCAACCAGTCTCCAGAGACCTTTGTGCTTGTCTTTTGATGGTGCTCTTTGGAGGGTGTGTGGGTTTTGGTTTTTTTTTTTTTTAATTTAAAGAACTTGTTCACTTCAACCTCTGTGTTAAAAAATAATTACATGATTCAGGAGAAGATATATTAAGTCCTTAGAACCCGATTCTCTAAAGTGGTTGTAGCTATGAGGACAGCACCTGCTTTTTGTTGTCTGGGCTGTAAGCACACAGGCAATGTGGGAGGCAGTTATGAGATGTTTATGGATTGGCATTAGAGCTGAGGTGGGGGATGGGCTGTGGCTCCTATGACTTAGGAAGAGAAATAGCAAAGGAGGGGGAAACAGTGCTGAAGGCAAGGCCCGAACAAGACTTTAAAAAAAAAATCTCAAATCTGGTGAGGAAGGGACCATTTTCTATTTTAAGTGGCAAGTTGCATAACTGATAAGAAGGCTTCTTAATTTTGTTTGCCCTTTTATGAATCACAAAAATAAGGGAAATGCACATAATAATGATTGGAATAGAGCAAGAAATAAGTCCGTCATTTATTTTTAGAAATAACTGTAGTAAATGCACATATCACAAAAATGTGTATTTGTTAGACAAAAATAAGAATTTTTTCCTTTGTCCCCCCCCCAAGAATCTGCCTTCCAGTATGAAGTTGCCCTTACTCATGCATTCCCAACACACACATACAATTCAGTGTGGCCACTCCAGTTCCTCTAGATCAGAGACTAATGCTTTGTGTGATGGCTGGCTCCATATGCATGATGCAAATACTGCATCAGTTCCGGAAGAAAGAACTTCAGTTTTGTAAGATGCTGTTTCCTACTTCCTGTTTTCCTGTGCCAACAGGCTCCATCAGGGAAAACCTGAAGCCTTTCTCATTTTTACTATAAAACGTTCACACTTTCCTGCCTGCTTTTAGTTTTGTCAGGTCCCCTGGGATGATGGGTGATTCCCACATGACAGTAAGTTGTGAAAAGGCATGCTTTGTGTGTTTTCATTTTGGTTTTCAGCGTTTATTCCACAATGCAGAGTGAGGGCTCAGCTTCTGGGAGTCTTTCTTATGTATTTTAAGACACCGTTGATGAGACTTCTCTTACAGCAGAAAGAGCATCTCAGAAGCTCATTCTTTGGTCTCTGTTTCCTTTAATCACCCAAAAAGCTGTGTGTGTGAGGGGGGAGAAAAGGAAGCATGAACGGGAATCAGTAATGTGAACACAGCTTTTAAGGTGTGTGTGTGTGTGTGTGCGTGTGTGTGTGTGTGTGTGTGTGTGTGAGAGAGAGAGAGAGAGAGAGAGAGAGAGAGAGAGAGAGAGAGAGAGAGAGTTTAAAATTTATTTTATGTGTATGAGTGTTTTGTCTTCATGTATGTCTGTGGAGGGCATTGGATCTCCTGGAACTGAAATTAGGGATGGCTGTGAGACACAGTGTTGGTGGTGGGAACTAAATCTGGTCCTTTGCAATATGACAATGTGATCTTAACCACTGAGCCATCTCTCCAGCTTACCATATTCTTAATAATTCTGGTGATACATCTAGACCATTGCTAAAATACTTGGTAAAAAGCCTTCCAAAGCAATCTTTTACAAAAAGACAATGTTACTGGAATTTATTAAAAGTTTATTATTGAGGAGGTCATGAAGAAAAAAAAAAAAACTACCCAGTTCTGGTGGATCCTTTTGGAGATTTCATTAGACATGTTTCTGTCTTTATAGTTAAGACTTTCTGTTACATCCATCAGCCTGAATGTTTTGGCATGTAAACTAAAACTGCCCACAAGGGATGGTGGAAGATGGTCCATACTCGCTGAAGAGCTACTGTGCCAGGCAGTGTATGGATCTCAAGAAGAGTTAGGCACGTTCTTATTACCAAAGTGTTTACTAGCCAACTTATAATTTTAATTTATCTGAGGTTAGCAAGCAAAACTCAAGACCAAATACCAGGAAAAGTCAAATTCTGCTGGTCACTATGAAGCACTTCCTAGGAACGGGAGCTGGGAGGTCACTGTTCTATCCTGATGAGGTAGTCTTTCTGGATCCTTAAAATAAGTGCCTCACCTTCTATTTCTCTTCCAACTCTTGCTATCTCCTTTTCAATCTTCCTCCCATGCTGAAGATCTTCTTTTGTAAGACGTCTGTCTTCTGCAAAGACAGGACATCTTCTTCCTGTTCAGTATTTTCGAATCGCATCAATTGTGACCAACAAGCCTGAGGGAGGTAGATAGGACTGACCATGCATTTAGCTCAGAGGCCCTTCTTCATTCTTAGACCGTGTGCCAAACATACCCTGCACACTTCCTTCCCTACGATGAATGGATTTTATGGAAATAGTCTGTGGACTTCCTGCCCATCTTATCTGCCTCCAGGATGATAGTCATGCTTTATTAATGTTTGTATTTTTAGAAAGGCCCGCCAGTGCTGTGCTTGAGCAAACAACCAATGGTGTCAACATATAGAGACAACTGCCTCTTCCAATGAATCATCATGCCACCGGGAAGGCACTAAAGCAAAGCAAGTGAAGCCTGCAGAGTCAGACAAGCTTGGCTCTGCCACTCAGCAATTATCTGCCCTTGGCTTTCGCATTTTACTGCCTAATTCCCAGAGTTACAGAGGTATAATGATCCCTGAGTCATCTTTGCTCTTCTCCGAGTTTCAGATGCCCCCAGGCACCAACAGCTCCTCTGCATAGTTCTCTGCTTGATATCTTTGGTGAATTCCAAGCTCCAAAGGTCCCTATCTAGGGTGACACAGAGGATTATCAAGTACAGTGTAATCATGACCAGTGCAATGTTCCACTTATCAGATGTGATCCTTTCCTAGAATATGCCCCCAGCCCCTTGATGCCTGGACACGCCCAAGCCAGAAACTCAGCAGATTGCCCTGATTGGCAGCTCTCCTTCCCCACAAGTGGACCTCTGCTTCATCCCCAAACCTTTACCTTGGCTCAGGCCTTCCTCTCTCCCAGCCAGGATCATTGTCCAACCCCTTCGGACTGGAGAGTGTCCTCCAAGGCTGCCTCTGTCACTGTCTTGCTTTAAACTAGCATCATTTCCTGCAGCAGGAAAAAGATTGTTCAAACCCCTTGAGCTGATGTCTGCCAACTCTCCTCTTTGTTTCTTGCCAACCTCTGCTGGGCTGCAATCTTCTCTGCCTCCTCGTACTCTCTTTCTCTCTCTCTCTCTTTCTCTTTTCCTCCACTCCCCTATCTCTTTCTCTCCTTTCCTTCTTCCCTCCCTCCCTTCTTTCCTTTTTTCCTGTGTCCCTCCCTCCTTCCATCCCTCCCTTCTCTCTTTCTATCCTTCCTTTGAGACAGGAACACACGTAGCTCAGGCTCTTCAAACATTTTTCTTAATGTTTCATTGAATTTTTTTTGTGTGTGTGAAATTCACATCATGGACCCCAATCTCATCAATCCCCCTGTCTCTCCATATCTGCCCTCCACTCTTGCAACCTAATCCCCACAAAAGGAAACAAAACAAAGCAAAATTAAATAAATAAGAAACAAAATCTCACCATGGAAGCTATGGCATGTCACAGCGTTTTTCACACTACACCCTTTGGCCTAAACAGCTTTAGTTGCAAACATTCATTGCAATGAGTCATTAGCTTGGTTCAATGCCTCTGGCTTCTGCTACACTAGCAATCCGGGATCCTCATGGGGACTCCTCTTGGGTATCCTGTTGTTGGCCTGTGTCAGGAAGATCCTACCGCTTTGGTTCTGAAGAACTGGACCCTTCACAAACTTCAGCTTCAGTTCATATATGGGGTAGATGTTGGGGTGGGCCAACTAAAGCACTGGATGTGGGCCTGGGGGAGGGGTAGCTAAGCTGTTCATCCCATGGTGGGCTCTCTCACTTTGCCCAGGTAAAGAACGATGCCAGCTCTACAGAGACCTCGGGACATCACCATGGCCTCAGGTGACAGTGCAGGCTCCTTACATCAGGCTAGTGTGTCACATCCTCACCACCCTTGCATCTCCAGTTCCACCCCTTTTCATAGTACACAAACTGTTCTGCCTCTTTTTCTTTCTTCCCATCTTGCCACCACACACTTGCTCTTTGTAGGGGTACCTATATCATGGTGGGCCTCTGGACAGACTGTGCCTCATAGAGGCATGTGGGAACTCTAAGGTAGGTGAAGCTAGCCTTGAACTCAAGATCCTCTTGCCTCCACCCTCCCACTTCTTATATTAAATCCTGTGCCCAGTGCATAGCTTAAGCTACTGACATTTCTAAGAATTGAAGTGCAGCCTTTCTTCCTTCAGAACTTAAGAGTGCAATGTCTTCCTACTAGGAATTCTGTTTCCTTTTACTTTGGTAAACATTCAGGAGTCAGGTGTCATCTCCTACAAGAAGACATGTTCTAGTAGGATGCTTTGCCTCATTGTACACAGAGAGTCTTGTTCCAGAATAAAAATGCACATATCATCAGCAAAGCATCCCTTGTCTAAAGTAAGAGTTTGATGTTAATAAAACTATGGCTGCGATTCATGAACACAGGGCTGTGTTCTAGACCCAAGCTCTTTGTATGTGTGATGGTCAATTTTGACTGCCAGGTTGACTAGATTAAGAAACCCCTAAAGGTACCCACTTGCCATAACTTAAGGTGTTTTCTGCTGTTTGACCAAAGAGAGAAGAGTCTCCTTGAATGTAAGCTGCACCATCTCATGGGTAGGCTACTGGACTGAATAAAAAGGAGAAATGGAGACAACTAGCTTAGTCCCAGCATACCTCGCTCTTCCTCTCCCCCTCCCTCTCCCTCTCTCTCATCCCCCTCCACCTCCCTCCCTCTTCTTCTTGATCTTCCTAAATCTGAGCAAGTTTCAGTTGCCAAAGCTGTAGGCTGTTCCTGCTGCCATGTCTTCCTTACCCTGAAAGAGTCTCCTGGACCACAAGACAGACTACACCTCCCCATTATGTTGTTTATTATCAGGTCTTTGGTCACAGCAGTGAGAAAAGTCATTAATACAGCGTTATCTCCTTTCATCTACATAACAGCCCTGTGCAGAAGCTGACTGCCTCCCTGCTTTCTACAAGAGGAACGTGTGTTACGTAGGGGTGGCTGCCCTCCCCTGCATCCTACAGACTGAGTTTGGACCCAGATCTAGAGCACACACAATTATTTGCTATGCATGTTTGTATCTTATAACCTCAAAGTTTTTTTTTTAAATCTGTTTACCGATGTACTTCTGAGACTCAATATAATGATTGGAACACACTAGCTGCTTATTAAGTGTTTCCAGGAGCACTGGATGCTGGCTGGCTCCTTTGTGTCTCTCCTTCTCAAAGGGGAGGTACCGGGTTTTATTTTGTTTCTTCTCAGCATGTAGCCCAGCCCATAGCACATTCTTAAAAAATGTTAAATGTTAAACCTATCTTGCATCTAGTTTCATTGTTATTCAAGATCTACCAGTTCAAAGATTCACAGACGTTGCCTTTGTGCTCTTCTGAGTCTTTGCACTTGCTGAGCACACCATCCACACTTGACTCTTCATCACTTTTCAGTGTGCAGAAAAGAACATCTGGTCAGCTGCTACTTCACAGCTGGAAAAACAGTTTCTGTGGAGCCAAACAATTCCATACTTCAGAAAAACAAGGAGGAAACCTTTTGCCTCCTGTGAATGTGTGGGCAGAGGGCTGCATCACCACGTTCTTTGAATTCCTTGGAAAAAGATAACACGAATATCGCATAACACAGAGATGCTGGTGGAGGTTATAGAAACACACACAAAAAAGACTGAAATGCTGAAAACTGCAACCCACAGGCTAAAAATAATTGCAGGGATTTTCGAAAAGGAAAAGATAGGTGGATCAGGGCTGCAGAGTGCTGAAGGACTGTGTACAGATGGGATTCCCTTAGGAGGATGGAAGACAGATGTTCACAGAAGAGAGGAATGGGCAGCAGGCTTAGATACCTTTCAAGAAGCAGATACAGGGGAAAGATGATGTTGCTGGACATAACACAATTTAAACATAAGCAAAAACTTATAAAAGGGAATCCTCACTTCCATGTGATCTAGGCAAGGAGGAGGGAGAAACACTAGTAATAGCAGAGTTTCTGGGGAGGGGATGGGGGTGTGCCTTGTGTGTGTGTTTTTTAACAAATGAACACTTAAGACTCTCAGTACATCTGAAAAATATTATGATCTTTCTATAGTAGGCATTGGAAGATTTGGGGTGATAATGTCCATATGCCAAATTTAGGTAGTCAGCCCCGGCTGATTTGGTTACTGGCATTGGAGAATCGTGTTGCTGTAACAGACAAGTGCATGGTACTTGGGGCACCTATTCCTTTATGACCTTGGTGATTTGCTTCAACTGCTCCTCCCTGTCTTTTCAAACCCATCTCCTGCAAGCAGTTAAGATTTGGAGAGACAGAGATGTAACATCTTTCAAAGGACATATGGCTGGCTTCATGAATAACAGTGGAGTCTTCATTTGTATTATTATTACTACTTTATTAATTATTTTTATTTTATTTCTAAGGTCTTGCTGCATCATGAATAAAAAAAATACATCAAGATAGAGTCTAAAGTCAGAAAAGTTTTGGACTAGAGTGAAAGGACAGAGTTGGTTTCCCAGATAGACTCTTGTCAAAGGGGACAATGAGGAGCATTTATTCAACAGTTTGTTCTGCAGTTGGTGCTTGGACTACTGGAAATGGAGGAGCTATATGTGTGTATAGGCATAATGGGTATCCTTAGAGAGGAAAGGGTTTATGGGGGGTATCTTCTCTGATTATGCTGTGCACAGTCATCTTTCCAGTCCAGGAAGAATGAATTCCTTTTAAGGGCAAGGGAGTTGTTTTCTACTTTCTCTTCATGAACACTCTTTTCCAGTGTTTATAGGATCCCAGAGTGCACATATGGACAAGAGAAGTCTAGCAATTTAAGTTACCTGTATTGCTAAATATGTTGTGGTGGTTTGAATAGGTATAGTCCCCACAGAGTCATGTATTTGAATGCTTGGGCCCATAGGGAGTGGCACTATTAGGAGTTGTGACCTTGTTGGAGTAAATGTGGTCCTGTTAGAGGAAGTGTGTCACTGTGGGGGTAGGCTTGAGGTCTCCTATGCTCAAGTTATGCCCAGTGTGGTACACAGTCTACTTTTGCGCCTTCCTCCAGCACCAGGCCTGCCTACATGTCACCATGTTTTCAACCATGACAACAACAGACTAAACCTCTGAAACTATAAGCCAAGCCCAATTAAATATTTTTCTTAAAAGAGTTGCCATGATCATGGTGTCTCTTCATTGAAATAAAATCCAAACTAAGATATGTGTGTAGTGTTTTATATCAATATTATTTATTATAAAAGTTATATGCTGGATATTCTGGGAAATAGTTACAAAGCTTTAACCTTTTGTTAAACCCTCAGTGTGTCTAGCCTAGATTTCTCCTCAAAAGCACAAGGACTCTGCACATGCACAACTGTTCCTAAGTTGCTGTAGGCTTTTTCACATTTACAGAAAGTGAAACTGAACCACCTAGATTGGCAAGGTTCTCCAGTCCAAGTCCATAACTTTTCTGTAGCTTTAATGTTTTCAAAACCTATTTTTAATGATCGTTTTTCAAAACTTTTTAACTTTATTTTTTTAATCCTATTTTTAATGATGGTTCTTAAATGTTTTAAACTTCCTTGTAACCCACTACCCACCAGAAGTAGTGGAAAAGAAAGGATGGCTGGAGGAGAGTGGGTCTGTTTAGAAAGGTTCTTTGGTGCAACTCCCCTCTGTATTGTCAAAATTGTCAGTTCAGTTTACATGTCAACAGTGGCAGCTTGATCCACTCGCAAACACTTTACAGGTATATCAGCAGTCCAATTCGGTAGAGTTGGGTTAGCAAACGTGAATCAGCAGGGGAGGCATGACCTAGCAGAGACAGCCAGGCCTCAGTCTCAGTACAAGTCAGCAGGAGAGACCAAGGCCAACAGGAATGCCAGGAGAAGTTCTGGACTGTGCCTCTCTCAGTGAAGCAGAGATCTGCGAAAACACCAGACCAACAAGAGTTGCACAGCTAGCTCTATAAGCAAGCCAAACTCAGACTCTGTCACTGTCCATTGAGTCCTATTTATACCCTCCAAACATCCCATGTGCTCTACAGGGGTCTTGCTTCAGCCTGTGAGTCTTTCTTAGCTGACACCGCTCTGCTAATCAGCCCGAGCCCACAAAAGCGGCAAGAAACTATAGCATACCAACAAAAGAGTTTTTTGTTTTGTTTTGTTTTGTTTTAGTACATTTCTCTCTATGGAGTCTCAACAAATGCAGCTCAACTACACAGTGTAAGGCGGACCAATACATGATTGTTTTTAGTGAAGAATCCTTCATCATGTGTCTTCTCATATGCTTGGTTTAGCAGAACATCCTCTCTCCTGTGTCTGCTTCAGCTAAACATTCTTACATGAGTCTGACTTAGTCTTTCACCTGTATCCACCTCAGGATAACACTCCTTTCCATGTTTGCCCCAGCAAAACACCATTTGACACAATGGACTTTCCAAAGAATTCTTAAGTTTGCACTTCATTTTCCTTTTTTTTTCCCATGAAGAGTCCGAGTTTTCCCCTATTCATTACTGATGATAGACAAATTTGAGACAGCTTTTCCTCCTCATTTTCTTGAAAGGCATTGATTAACAAATAGGTCATTTATATTTAGTGATTTCTCTTTGAAGTTTTATTTAGTTTCAAATAAAGTTTTCTTGAAACTATCCACGATCTTTCAAATAGTCTGTTTACTCAAAGAAACTTTGAAGTTTGTCCAGTTTTACTATTTATACTATAAAACAAGTCAGTCTTTATTGTTAGGTGAAAATAACAAGCATATAGAGTCGTAGTTCTGAGTCTCTCACCCACCCAGTCATTCTTTTGAAAGTTCATTGCAGTGGCTTGGTAAATACTTTTGACTCAGTGTTTAATAGAATATATACTATGTGGTTACTGCTTTCTTCAGGCACTCAGTAATGATTTGTCTTACCATTGCTAATCTCTATTAAAAATTTTAAAAAGAAGACAAAGAAGAAGACAGAAAAAATACAAGTAAAGAGTGTATTTGAATGATAAGAAATTGTTTGTTTGTCCCCACACACCTTTGGTCTACCAAAATGAACAGTTAATGTAGTACAACTACCATGTGTCATTCACATGTGAATACCATGTGTCATTCAGAAGGCAACATACTCTACATTATGTCAAATATAAATTTGGCATTATAATACTGGCATAGTACAGTTAAGTTTGAAAATTGTGTTAATATAGCTTTAAAGAAGTATGGTAAACCAGTGATGGATGAAAAAATGATCATATTATTCTGGATTGCATACAATAACTAAATATGACCCCATGGTTATACAAAATATCATAGTTTTCTATAAGACCTAACGCTAATAACACTTTACAACATAAACCTTTATTATGTTCTTTGAGCAAGGGGTAAGTTGTGTTTTGAAGGCTCAGGAGATTTTCTATGGTCTCACTGGAGAAGGCTTGTTTGTCTTCATTTTGTGCTACAATAATAAAGTGCCATATATTGGGTAGCTTATAGGTCATTATACCCTGAAAGTTCAAAGCCAGGATAAGGGTCCTCTGTAGAGTTGCAGGTGACCTGTGTTGTGTTTTTAAACAGTAGGAAGAGAATGACAGGATCTCTCTTCATGTTAGTAGTCATGATTTAGTTCACTTTTAATCATATTTATCAACTCTCATCTGCAAATATAGAACACTGAGATGAAGATCGTGACATAAAGTTCGGTAGACACAAACATTTAATTCATTGCATTATTTCAACAAGAAGTGTTTTAGGAGTGTGAGAAATGGTTCAGTGGGTAAAAGAGTTGGCCAAGGGGCCGGGCGGTAGTGGCGCACGCCTTTAATCCCAGCACTTGGGAGGCAGAGGCAGGCAGATTTCTGAGTTCGAGGCCAGCCTGGTCTACAGAGTGAGTTCCAGGACAGCCAGGGCTACAAAGAGAAACCCTGTCTCGAAAAACCAAAAAAAAAAAAAAAAAAAAAAAAGAGTTGGCCAAGAAAATAGGGGAACCTGAGTTCAAATTCCCAGCACCCAAGCAAAGACTGGGTATGGCCTTTTGTGCTTATAGACTAGTCACTGGGGGATGGAGACAAGAGGATCCTGGGAGGTTCTCTGTCAGTCAGTCACTTGAAACAGTGAGTATTGGTTCAGTGAGAGACCCCGTCTTAAAGAACAAAACAAAACTCCAAGATAAAGAATAATAGAGAAAGGCACACATCACCTCCTCTGACATCCTCATGTGCTTCCATTAACACATGTGTATGTGCATGAGTACCTGTACGTGCATGTACACATATTCACACCACACACACACACATACATGCGCACTCACATCCCACAACATACACATGAAATGTTTTAAATTTTTATACTGCCCTGTACATGAATAAAATAGCATGTAACATTAATAAATATGATTAATAATAATTGTAGAGAATTTGAAGCAACGAGACATTTGGGGGCTATGGCTACTGTCCAGAAGTCATCTCCTCATTTTATATCTGGGTCTCAGGTTCATTAATTATTCACAACTCAGAATTAACCAAAACAGTTAACACTCTCTTTCAGCTACCATGAATCTAATAGACAGTCTTAATAAAGAAACTAATTAGTATCTGGTGGCATGGGGCAGCACAAACATAAGGAGAAACCTAACAGTATCACTCATCCCAGAGTAAATCTCCTTTCTTTTGGAAAGGAAAAATAAAATCAATACTGTAGAATGACTGTATTTTGCCAAGAAAGATATGGCTTCACTATTGATACCACATTGTCAGACAATGGCCATTGATTTTTGTTTTCCAGAAATAAACACCTTAGAATGTTTGGTTGCCTTATTACCAGATATTTTACTTCAAAATGTTGAAGGTTTGAAAAAGGATGAGCTCTCCCTCTAGGGCTTATGAAAACACACAATTGTCTTTATCGGGGAGTGACATCTGGAATAGTTTTCCGATGGTGCATTACAGGATGGTCCTGACAATGACAGTTGTTCAGATACAGGATACCTAGAGGTAGTGCCTATAGGAAAATTTATCCTGATTGGTAGCTATTATCTAGTGTGTTTTCCCTTCTTCAGACCAATCCCCAAAGTTGGCCCTTCCACTTCCCAGTCCACAGTGCTATTTAGATTGATATTCCCAGACCACTGAGCTAAGCTCCTGGCCTTCAGATCCTCCTCTACCTCTATAATCCCTCTGAACTCCACTCAGAGAGGTGTGATCCTCTGGCTTCTACTCTCTTGCTTATGTTTACACCTAAGTTTCTTTTCAATGACACGTTCATGTCCTTGTCATCCCCTCTTCCTTGTGTCCCCATCATTTATTCTCACCCTTTGCTCACTTAGAACTCCTTCCAAAAAGTTCCCAGCAGTGCTTTAAGCTTCCAGCTCGTGGCTAACTGCTCATCTTAAAGCCTTCACTTATTATTGGTCTCCAGAATCTGCTTCTCTGGTAACTGAACCCTTCTATCCCTACATCACTAATCACATTATATTCCTGTAGCAGGATTACCCCCCCCACACACACACACATTTACAATAAAGCTAATTTGGGAGGAGTTAATGTGGGAGGAGGGAAGAGAGAAAAGGAGAGGAAGAGGAGAAGGAAGAGGAGGAGCAAGGGGAAGGAGGAGAGATGTAGCAGCCATGAAGAACCACGCATGGGTCCAGAACAGTCCTGGATAATGATTTATATCTTAAGGTTAGATATTGGGAAACAACTCTAATTGTGTGGGCAAATTGTTAATTGAGCATTTCTAAATATATAAAGCCATTGGATAATATTTAAGCATGAGAGTCTTCATTCTACCGGGAGCCGCGTGCATGTTGAGTATTGTCTGGGGTTCAGTTGAGCATTGTGGACAGCGTTGTGGATTGATAGATCTAGACACCAAGCTGGCGTGGGTGCCAGGGCCGGTGGTTCTGGCCTGCCTGAGCAGCGGTCAGAGCTGAGCAACTGAAAGAGCATGTCGCAGTTCTTGGCCTGAGGCCTTGTGTAGTCAGGAACGTGGCGCCCCCACAAGAACAAGCCAGATTGGGTGCCACTGTTTTAAATACTATGCTCAACATATTCCCACTGCCTTCTTGCTTATTTGAACCTCAGCTTTCTCTGCAAGTCTCTTGAGGAAGAGGTCCCCAGTCTGTCTTGATCACACACTGCCTTACTCAGAATAAGTACTACATGCATTTATGCCTAACGAGTGAATGAAGACAAGAAGAAATACACAAGCACAGAGAAACACACAGCTATGTTTTAGGTAGAGCTTCTATCTCCAAGAAACACACAGCTATGTTTTAGGTAGAGCTTCTATCTCCAAAGAATATGTGGCCTATTTTACTTCTGATATATTAGAAAACTGTGGGGGAATAATAAAAATGACACATTCTTTAATTAGACGTGAGTTAATGTCCCAACTTTACAATTTACAAACTTTCAGTTTAGGTAATTTATTCAATCTTCCTAAATCTTGTCACATGAATCAGCACAGAAACAAAAATACATACCATCACTGAAGTTAGAAGCATTATAATGACGTATACACTAATGGACAAAAGGAGTGGACATTTTTTTTTTTTACCTCCTACCACTTGGCTAACCTAGTCTGCAGACAAGGGATACCGTTCCCTTTTTTATAAAATAGGGAGCTAATACAATTTTAAAGCTACATTGAATATGGCAAGATGCTCACATTTACTTAAGGTAAATTTACAAACCAGGAGTGATAGCATGTACCTGTCATTCCATCTCTGGGGAAGTGGAGGCAGGAGGATTGTGAATGGCCAACATAATAAGACTTTGTTTTAAAAACAAAACCAACACGATGTCAAAAGAGTGTGTGTGTGTGTGTGTGTGTAATATTTGTAAAGCATATCTATAATAAATATAAAATATTTGCAGAGCATGTCTATAGTTATCTTGTTGTATAAGTAAACATCATAATTAGATCTCAAGCTTGGGGTGTAGCTCACTTGCCTGGTATGTACTGGGTTCATGCTGCAGCACTGCCAAAAAAATTGAATTTTGAGCTAGGCATGGTGGCTCATGCTCTTAATCCCAGTACTTGGTAAGCTGAGATAGTGGGAAAGAGTTTGAGGCCAGCCTGGGCTACATAGTGAATTCCAGGCTAGCCTAGGCTTCTGAATAAGAACCTATCATAACATTCATCCTTCCCACTCCTGTGAAAAGAAAGATAGCAATGTCCAGAGCTTGGCCAGTGCTGTTTAGACTTTTGCTTTTAATTTCCAAATGACCTTGTTTCAGTGCTTATAATTAATAGACTTAAAATCTGACATTTTGAATGAAAATGGAAAATTAGTATTAGTTGTATTCTTAGTATTCCTTTACTTAAACTAATGGCATACATTATAGAATCAATCCTTCCCTCTAAATAATTGTAGTAACTATTAATTTTACATCACTGTTCAGTGAGTTAAGAGATAGGCAGGAAGGGCTTCCAAGTTCTTTTGTTGATATGTTCCCAGAAGTGCATAAACCCTAAGGCAGGAAACTACAGAGTATATCAGGACAATCTATTTCCTCAAAGATTCCAACCCAAGGGCTACTGTGGCATGTTTTCTCTGAAGGCTCAAGTATGGTTAATCATGGCCAAGTGTTTTGATGCAGCTGATTTGACTCCTAAATGAAACTGGATCCTGACGAGAAAGTTCAAGAATTATTGTCGGCTTTTTTGCATAACTTAGAAGCATCCACAAAGGCATATGTACTACTGCCCTGGCAGACATGTATACACGAGCACAGTGTAACACCTCCATCCTCCATGCTTGGCACGTTAGCGTGGATGTTCATTTTTATAGCCGCTAACTTATTAGCTGTGGATTACGTTGTCACTTTGTGTGTTACATTTCCAAGCATAAGAAGTGTGAGCGAGTTCTAAGACATGTGAAATGAAGGATCAGCTCGGGAAAGCTGGTCTTGAAGGCACCAGCGAGGAAAGATAAAGATTTCATCATGTGGTTCATACAGACTGCCAATTCCTTGATTGACAGCTCTCTGTATGGCAAGTCTTGAGGGATTGGGTATTTAAATCTTAATTACAAAAAAGTGTTACAGAATACTAAAAATCATTCAAGGAAATTGGAAGCCTTATAATGTTCGTTCCTCTATTAATCTCTTATACAGAATAAATTTGATTGACAAGATCCATATAAATTCTGTAAAGGAATTTAGAAAATCAGTGAAAAATTGAAGGGGAAATTTTAAACTATGTGCTAGAAATGTACCCTCTCCAGTAAATTAAATTGCCCCAAAATTGCATACACAAAAATAAAACAGACTAAAGTGAACTTGCTCAAAGATGTATTCTTAACTGGCCTAAATAACAAAAACCTCATTAACACAATTTCAAACAAACAAAAAGACAATACAAATAGCTGCTGAGCTTAGAATGCAAAAATCACAGAAGTTTACAGCAGAAAAGAATATTAGACTCCAGAAGATAGAAATCAGGAAACTGCCTAGAAAAAATTTAAAAATACATTTTGAGGAATATTCAAGAACATCATTTGCCCTTGAAATGTCTATGCCATGCTCTCATTAATTGTTTAATTCAACAAATACTAGGTAAGTAACTCTGTCCTCACCTTTTACCCCATGCAGAGATGGACATAGTGCAAATAGAATTAAAGAATTCAGGGCAAAAACACTGTGGAAAACAGGCCATAGCATTAAAATATCATAAAAGCGTATATAGGGCTGAGCATCTACTGTTTTTTCACACCCCATGTGCACTTTATACCTTTCTCTGCTTTGTTTTTTTTTTTTTTTACCTGAGAAGCTAATTTATATAGGCCGTATGAGGTATTCTGTGTTAGCCAGGGTTCTTCAGAAGAGTGGGACAAATATGACACATGCATGTATCTGCCTGTTCTACCTATTTATCATGTATGTATGTATGTATGTATGTATGTATGTATGTATGTATGTCTATCATCTATCTATTATCTACCATCTATCCCTACTTATATATACAGACTGACATTTATTATGAGGATTGGTTCACACAATCATAGAATTTAAATGTCCTTATGATGCGCTGTCTGCAAAATGAAGACCCCCACTCCCGCCCAAAGCCAGAAATACAGTTCTCATACAAATTTAAGGACCCTAGAATCCAATTAACTGCAGTCATAGGTTCCAGTCTGCCTTCTGAAGATGTAAGAATCTGGAGGACAGTTGTACAAGAACAGGAGAGAGACTCATGAACCAGATTAGACAGAAATAAAGCTCTTTTATCTATCCTTCTGTTAGATCTAACCCCTCAACACCTTAGACATTGCTAAGGGTAACTTTCTTTGATTTAGCTTATTGATGTCAATGCTAGTCTCCTCATGAAATCCCTTCCCTGACACACTCAGAAGTGATAACCCTGTCGAGCTAGCATATATACTCAACAACCATAGTTCTTCCTTTTGACATTTGATTGAATTCAGCTAGTGGCGCCTTGGAAGCATGCCCAAAGGAGAGAGAAGTGTGAGGGAGGGTATTGGGTGAGGCAACTCTGATCACAACCTGTATTGGCCAGGAAGTCACAACTGTCCTCCAGCTATAGATGCAAGCTGGCTGTTTAGATGCATGTGTTTCTTGCTAAATAAACAGTGAGGGCAAAGAATCCTACTTGGCTTCACAAAAGAAAAGCCCTAGAGCTAGTTCCTTTCAGAGGAATAGGGACTACCAAAGAAGTGGGGAACGAGTCAGGGAAGCTTGCAAGTACGAAACAAGTGTGAAAGGGAGGAAACAAGCTGAGAGGATTTGTGAAGTTGATTGTGAAGGCAGACATTTATTCTGAGGATGGGTTTATACAATTTCCTGGTTAGACAACTTGACCCAATCTGGAGTCACCTGAGAAGAGGGAAACTTAACTGAACAACTACTTCACTCATAATAATCTGTAAGAAATTATTTCGATTGATGACTGATGTGTTTTGTGTAATAATCATGTGTATGACACACATGCTCACATGAGTTTGTAGAAATGTACAGAACCAAGAAACACAGAGATTTATCTTTTTGCAAGACACATTGGGTTTATTCAAATAAAGTAAACAAGGCCTCAACTGACCTTCTTATCATGTATGTGCGACAAGGTAAGCCTGTGCAGGACACTGCCACCCGCAGCTCCACTTCGTACTTTCAAGTAGCTCTGTGTTCTGAGCCTTTCTTTCTCACATTCTCTCAGGCCTCACTATCTTTGAAGGTATAAGTGGGCAGAAGAGCAAAACTATAGATTCTCTGCCTAGGAAAGAATGTACCTGATGAGTTTACAGATGTCTTGTTAGTTATCTTGGCTTTTGGTGAAATACTATTTTAAACCACTTTAAGATTTATAGCAGAATTCCCCTTCATCAAGAAAAAAATGACAAGAAATCCTGGTGAGGATGTGGGGAGAGAAGAACTTTTATACCCTGCTGGTGAGAATGTAACCATCTATAGCCACTCTGAAAATCAGTCTAAAGTGTTCCCTGAAAGCCCTAAAACTAGTAGTACCTATGTGGTCCAGCCACAGTGAACATATATTCAAAAGACTACATAGTCCACCACAAAGATACTTGGATTCCTGTGTTTATTGCTAGGGTAACTCACAATATCAAGAAAATGGAATCCTCCTACCTGCCCATCAACTGATGAATGGGTAATAAAAATGTAGTACCCCTAAACAACGGAATTTTATTCAGGACATGGAAAAATGAAATTAAGAAGTATGTGGGAAAATATTACAGTACAGGGTTGGGGCAAGGGTGACCAAGACTGAGGAAGGTAAATGACACACTTCTCTCTCATATGTGAGTCCCAGCTTCTAATTTTCAGATATTTGTATTTATGTGGAAGAGAATGCAGGAGAGGCCAAGAGGAAATTGAAGATGACAGAAAGAAGCTGGTGTGAGCATGGTGTAGAGTTAACCTAAATCAAGTAGGTATAAAAATGACATAAGGACATTGGTTGTTTTTTATTTTAATTTTAAAAATAAAATAAAAATTGTCTTGTCTTTTCTCAAGTTCCCTCACGTGGCTTGTCCTGTTGTAAAGATATCTTCTTTAATAAATCAACTCTTACAGATTTCATTAAAGGCTTACGGTGAATATTATTTTCATATCCTTACATGAGGTTACCAAGATAGCCAATGCTGCTGATAAAAAGCCAAATACAGGCAGCTTCCTTATGAACATCGCGACAGGCGTGGGTTAACACTTTCCTTCTAGATGTTGAAAGCTACCCATCGCCCTCTCCTAGAGACAGCCATGATGCCATGGTTGGTGAGGTGCAAGGAGATTCTTCCATCTGGAAGGAATGAGTAGCCCATAGGTTTGTCATTAGTAGAATGATACTTTGGGCAAGGAAGCAACTGCTCTGAGAAATACCATGAGTGTGCTGTGGAAATGAAGTGTAAAATGTGCTTTCTCAGACCACTACTGTCTTGGAGAAATGAGATGGGATGCCTGAGCCTCCCAACCCCCTTTCCCAACACCTAAGCTGACGACTATCGCTGTAATTAAAGCTAGCTTTTTCAGTGGTTTTGTTTGTTGTTTGTTGTGTGTTTGTTTTCCCTAGAAGTTATCAGAGCTTCTGTTGATGTACGGTCGAAGTTTTGACTTTGTATTAGGGCTTTTATTGCTATGAAGAGACACCTTGACCACAGCAACTATTATAAAGAAAAACACTTAATTGGGGGCTGACTTACAATTTCAGGGTTTTAATCCATTATCATCATGGCAGGAAGCATGGCAGTGTGCGGGCAGACATAATGCTGGAGAAGGACCTAAGATTTCTATATCCATTTCAGTAGGCAGCAGGAAGAGAAAGTGACACCCTGGGACTGGCTTGAGCTTCTGAAACTTCAAAGACAGCCTCCCAGTGACACACTTCCCCCAAGAAGTCCACCCTACTCCAACAAGGACACATCTCCTAATAGTGCTAAACCCTGAAGACCTATGGGAGCCATTTTTATTCAAACCACCCAGATCTTTTTATGACTTGTATGGGGGTCACTTATCTTCTAGATCAACGCTCATAAGGCATAGTCGATGGTCTGATCTTTAGTTTACCTGAGGTTTAAGGACTCTTTTCTATGAGACTTTCCTAGTGCCTGCTGAGTTGGAACTTCAATAATATATCTAATTATACAGACTCTCCTTGCCTTTGCAAAGTTGTATGGTTGTGTCAGGGATGGTAACAGGGACAATCCCATCAGGATCCTCCCCTAGCCTTTTGAGCTATCTGTGGAAGCACAAGTTGAGGTTAAGGAACAGTAAGAATGAGAGCCTCTTGGTTCTGTGTATTTGCCCAGTATTTTCCCTGCCAAGGCATGAAGCAGGCTGAAGGACAGAGGAGCAATACACAGTGCTTTGTGCAAGTTACATCTGCTGTGGCCTGGCAACAGATTCTGGGTATGAGCAGTAATGTCCATGCTAGTTTGAGTTGAGAGATGGTGAAACCTAAGAAGACTTCCCATAAAGTCTCTGCCACCGGGCAAAGAAGCTGACTTGACTGAACAAGTTCCCTGGGATGGAGGAAAACTCATTCGCTTTCCATTCACTTACCTTGCATGCTGCTTCCACTTCCGTTAACCAGTCATCTTAGACTTGCATGACAAAAGTAAATGCTCTAATATAAAGTGTATTTCTTCTCATGTTACTTGTCCATTGTACAACTATCAACTCCGAATAAATAACTCTTTAAGCAACTCTTTAAGCACGACCTCACTTGATCCTGGAGCATGCATGCCTTCTGACAGGGATAAGGTAGAAAAACCTTTCTTAAAACCAATTAAATATCAGGGATTAGTCTTGTATTCACACATCAGTAGCCCAAGCCGGTCACATCTCCAAGCCTGAAGGCAAGGTGTAGCAAGGTCAGCTCTCTCTTGCTGTGCTATGACCAGTACTAAAAACCCTTATCAGAGCTTGCCATGCTATGTAAACTTGAGCAAGTCCCTTCATACACCATGCCATGCTGTAGCTCTACCTGTGTGTGTGTAAGATCATCATGACATCACTTCTCCAGAGTCAGAAGTGATTTGAAGAATGGAGCTGCAAATTCAAGTGCCACTTGTGTGTGAGAGATGAATGAACCAACAGACTGTCCCTGGATTGCTGGTGCTCCTTCTTAAATATTATTCCACTAACCTGGGCAATCTTCTCTCTTCAATTCTCTATTTAATGTATAAAACAAAAATTATTTTTAAAAAAGCATTTGCAGTAGGTTTACATAAAGTTGTACTACAAACAATACGGGTTAACTCTTCTTTGCTGTTCAATGGTACTCCAACTTGAATATGTATCACAGTTGTTTTTATCCATTCATCTACTGGTGAATACCAGAGCTGGTTGCATAACATGAATATTGTGAATAACACCACAATAATGATGGTGCTTATTCCCATGAGGATTGGAGTAATTTACATTCCCATCCATGGTATATAAGGATTCCTTTCTCCCACACTCTTGCCAATACTTGTCACATTTTGATCTCTTGATAACAGCCATTTTGATTGGATGATATGGAGCCTCACTGTAGCTTTGCATTTCTTTGATGGGAATAGATGTTGAACATTTATCTGTGTGTATTTGGGTCATTTGCACTTCCTTTGAGAACATTTTGTCTTTTTGTATTTAAGTTTTCTTTTATGTGTTATGGATATTGATATCTGTATTAATAGCTTGTTTGATGTATGGCTGTCAAACGTTTTCTCCCATTCTGTAGGCTGTATCTTAACTTTGATAATTGCTTCCTCTGCGGTGCAGACAATATATCATGTGATTCCCCTTTGTCTGTTGCTATTACTTCTGGCTTATACTTCTGTTCTGAAATCTTTCCCCTTTGTTTTCTCTAGCTGCTTCAGATTTTGCAGTAAAGACCTTGATCCAGTTGCTTTTTCTATGAGGAAGTAGGTGTCTAGTTTCTGTCTTCTCTAAAGAATATCTGATTATCTTGGCATAATTTCTTGAAGCTGCTTTCTTTTTTCAACTTATGTTTTTGGTCCCCTTGTGAAGAATTCAGTGTTTACATCTGCCTGACTTTTTTTCTCCTGATAATTCCATTTGTGGGTCTCTGTGTTGTTTTTGTAAAAATACCTTGCTGGTTTTGTTACCATGGATCTATGATAGAGCTGAAATCAAGTACCGTGACACCCACAGAACTACTCATTTGGCTACATACTACTTTGGCTATTAAAGGTCTTCTGAGCTTACATGTGAATTTTAGGGTATCTTCCTTGTTAATGTGAAGAATATTATTGTAATTTTGATGGGAAATGCATTTAACTCATAGATTATAATAGGGTTGTTACTGCTATGTTGACAAATTATTAATTTTTCTGTTGATTTTTATAACCCTGCTCCATTGCTACAACGTTAACCAGACCTAAGTGTTTGATGGCACAGTGTTTAAGGCATTTTAGATACAGGATTGCATCATCCTTGGTCTCTCACTTCTTGGGTCACTTTTGTTTCCTTCCCTGGCTTTATTGACAAGCTAAGAAATCAAGCATTATACTGGATTAGAAAGAGGAAATTTGACACCTTGACTTATTTGTATTGAAATGTAAAAATATTTCTCCACACAATATGATATTGACTATGGTCTTCTCATACATACATACATTTATGTTGAGACGTTCCTTCTGCTCTGCTTTTAAGCATGAAGGGATGTTACATTCTGTGAAAGGCCTTCTCTGCATCCTCTACGATAAATGTGGGAATTTGCCCCACGATCCTGCCTATTTGACGTGTGGTATTTATTTATCTATATATTTATTCATCTGCATTCATTAACCATCTTTGTAACCCTGGGATGAGAGTCACTTGATTGTGATTATGATCCTTTCGTGTTGATGAATTCAATTTGCAAGGATTTTAAGGACTTTGTGCCTATGTTCATCAAGGAAATTGGTCTATAGTTTTTGTGGTGTATTCATGCCTGGTTTTGGAAAAAGTGATACTGGCCTCAATATCATAAGGTAATTCCTCTAGAGAACACACAGGCCCTCTTAAAGTAACTGCATGGGGAACTTGCTCCAATCATGCAGCCCAGAACTCACCATTCTGTTTTTCATGCACAAAACTACACCCTGGTTGACACACTTCATTCATCAAGAAGAGTTAGCCAGAAGCAAAATGACAGAAACTCAAAAGCAAGGGACGTTGTGGATCCTGGAGCTATTGACTAGGTTTTGATAGATTAGTCTTCATTCCTGGTTTGGCAGATATTGAGGCCTACCTGCTTGTTTTTTTCCAATTATTTTATTAATTTACATCCTAAATGTTGCCCCCAGTCCCCCTCCCAGAGTTTTTCACCCCATTCTTCCTCCCCTTTGCCTCTGAGAGGGTAACCCCCATCCTCCAGTATCCTCTTCCCTGGGCATCAAGCCTCTACAGGATTAGGCACATCTGCTCCTGCTGAGGACAATGCAGTCCTCTGCTACATCAGTGCCAGGGCCTTGGACCAGCCTGCATTGGTGGCTTAGTCTCTGGGAGCTCCCAAGGGTATGAATTTATTGACACTGTTGGTGTTCCTATGGGGATGTCATCCCCTTCAGCTCCTTTAATCCTTGGTAGACTCCTGTTGCAAGGATAGCATAGCATCAGTAATAGTGTCAGAGTTTAGTCCCCGCCAATGGGACAGATCCCAAGTTGGAGACCTTCAACCCACCTTCAATTTTTTTTTGACCCAAAATTTTTTCTATCTAAAAGAAATGCTGGAACAAAAATGGAGCAGAGGATGAAGGAAAGGTGGCCTGCTTGGTTCTAAGGTCACAATGGTGATTCCAACATGGGGTCAGTTGTGATAATATCTCAGGATCTTTCTATCAGAATGAGGTGGGAAATATTTGCTTCCTGTCTATTCTATAGGATAGCTTGAAGAACATGGCATTTTTCATTTAGTTCTGGAGGAATTGTGCAGCTAATCTGAGGAAGTATTCCCAGTATTCTTTTTTTGTTCTGTAGGTTTATACTTTTGGCATGGTATGATATGGAGAGATTCTTTTCTAGCCATGTTTACTTGGGGCTCTAGATTCCTCTTGTACTTGGACATCCATTTCTTTCCCTAGATGTGGCAAACTCCCTGCTATAATTTCATTGATTGAGTGTCCGAGGTTTTGTCTTCCACATCCATCCTCTAACCCACACATCTGATTAAGAGATTTTAATACCTTAGTTATGCTCCAAAGGTCTTGATTGATTTTTTTCTGTGTCATTTCTTGACTATAAATTTCTCAATCTCATCTTCATTTCCCAGTACATGGTTTTCTGTCTGGTCTAGTCTCCCAGAGACACCTTACATCAAATTTTTTGGTGAGTGGCCTGCCTTTGAAAACCCAATCTATAACAACACTCAGGGAAGGACGCAAGCTACTGCAATGGCAACACCACCAAAACAAACCAGATAAAAAAACACAATAAAAACCAATTAAGAAACTAGTTCACCACCAGAGATCATAGAAAAAGAAGTGGAAAAAAATACTGTGAAAAGCTATCATTAGTAAAGGTAATAACAATAAAATAAGGAAATAAAGAAGGGACAAAAACGAAAAAAGAAAAAAAATTAAAAATTCCAAAGTAAAGAAAAACATGCAAATAAAATTAAACGGAAATAAAAAGAGGAATAAAAATGTAACATAAAAGGCTAAAAATAAGAAAATAAAGTAAAAACAATGCTAATAGATTGTGGGGTTTTATTTTAGCAGTTTTTTTTGTGTTTTGTTTTTTGCTTGTTTTTTTTGTTTTGTTTTGTTTTGTTTTAGTCACAGACTTGGAGACGTTTCTGGTAGTCGGGGGTGGGATGTATATAGTGTGAGCTTTGGCTTGTGTCTCTCGTGCCTTAACAATTGGTTGTACAAGTGGGCTAAGGACTTGGCCAAAGTATGTTGCCACCATGAGAGCTAAATCTGCTTTCAAATGTAGTCCTCTCTCTTCCCGCGCCCCCACCCACTGTTGCTGTTGGCCCTAATCAACTTTGAGCTATCCGTAAATTGCAGGTTAATGCAGAAGCCTCTAGTCTGTGAGCTCCGGTAGTCCCTGAGTGTTTTGGAGGACTGAGGACTCAGACAAAGCATTAGGATTCTGTGCTGTGGGTACTGACAGGAAGGAATCATAATTTGCCTGCCTCTAGGCTTTCACATCCTGTTGCAAAGGAAACCACCTCAGGAGAGACTAGCCTGCAGGAACCATCTGATCAGCTGGGAGTGGATCAGATCTCAGTTATTCCTCCCAGCAGCGAGCTCCACTCAGCCTGCAGGCAGCCGGTGAGGCCAAACCATCCTCCAGCCTTATGCTCAGAGCGTTCCTGTTTACTGATCCACAGATGATGGGCCTGCACCTTTTCGGAGTGGGCAGCGCTACAGGCTACTGCACTGTCCACAGCAGCTCTGCATCTGGTTCTCCTCTCAACATCTGTCTCTACTGAGCCTCTTACTGCTATGACCCACCCAAAAATCATGGCAGAATATCTTCAAGAGGCTTAGCTAGAGATGTTTCTTGCTTTAAGTTCCCTATAATACCAGTCTCAACTAACAGGCGCTCTTTTAAGGCAGTGCCTGGCTATCTAGTTCTCTGGAATAGGCAAGGAGATCAAATTCAAGACAATTCTTCCTTAATGCTGACCTGCCAAGCAAGAAGGATTACTGTTATACTGAACTCCTGCCCTGGATTCATAGCTTGTGAAAAATGTGAGTTATGCTACATAGAAAAAATGATAGTACATGAGGTGTCCAATTGGGATCTCCTCCCCTACCCTTTTCCTCCTAAAGGTTATTGATTACTTTTCTTAGTTTTCAAAGAGATTCTGCTATGGCACACAGGACATAGCGAGGTGCCTTAGAATTTAGACAATGAGAAATAGAAGGATAGGGAGGTAAGAGGGGAGAGAAAAAAGGACAAGAAGCCTGCCTGCAGAAATGAGAAAAGAAAATCCCTCTGGAATGGTGGTCTTAGAGCAGTGGTTCTCAACCTGTCGGTCGCGACCCCCATTCGGTCACACACCGTATCAGATCCAGCATATCAGATATTTACATTATGATTTCTAACAGTGGCAGAATTACAGTTATGAAGTAACAAAGTAATAATTTTATGGTTGAGGGTCATCACCACGTGAGTAACTATATTATTAAAGGGTCATAGCAGTAGGAAGATTGAGAACCACTGCTTCAGAGGATATAAACAGAAAGGTTTTCTAGGAGTTTTAGAAACAGAAAATCTTGAGACATATAGCACATAAGAGATTTATTCTTTAATAAGGTGAGATTATGTTTGGCTGTAAGCTACAGAACAATATCTGAATAACAGTCACTGACCCTATAGAGAGCACTGTTTTTAAAACACGCACACGCGTACAGGCACACTTGCACAATGATCTGGAACAGGCAGTGTTAATAATTGTTAGGGAAGTTGCATGGTCAACAGCATTTGGTATGAGCCCCTCGCTTTCTTCCATCACTGTTGGTACGGTCTCTCAGGCACCAAAATATGTGTTTCAGCTTTGGTCAAATCATCTACATTATTGCTGTAGGAAGGAACGGACAAAGAAACTGCTGATGCCTTTTTAGATGTTTCCCAGGAGACGCTTCAATACTTTCACTTAAAATCATTGCTGATAGACTACTTCCATGGCTCCACGGGGCAATGTTTTGCTTTATTCCAGATGAGTGTTCTGTTTAACAAGAGTTTTTGTTTTTTACTTTTGTTTTTTTTTTTCTGGAGAAGAAAAGAAGAAAGGACACCAAGTCAATGAATACCAGACATCTCAAGAAAGGAAGAGGGATTAAAAGGAGGTATTGTGGACTATACAGTTAAATACTTTAAACTCCACCTGAAAAAAGTGAATTGCTCGAGTTAAAATTGTGATCTACACTATATTAGCTATGACGTAGAAGTGAGGTTCAATCACAGGAGCTGTGTGTGGTTCATCGGTCGTCTTGTCGCTACAGAGGTCATTAAACATCTATTTCCAGTTGCTACTCTGCACACCTCCCACTGAAGTACTTTCTCACCCCATTTATATGTACTTGTAAAACAGGAAAGCATATTGTGTCTGCTATTGCTTAAAAATATTTCGTTTTCCAATGGACGGCCTAAACTCTCACTTTCAAATGTGGCGTGATGTGGAGTTTTAGTCATATTTATTCTTTCACCTTTCTTTGTTTCAACATTTGAGGAGATTAGGACAACTTCTAGTGCTAAGTGATGTATGGGTACATAGGCCTTTAATCCATGCAGAGCAGGTGGATCTCTGTGAGTTCAAAGTCAACCTAGCCTACATAGTGACTTCTAGTTCTGCCAGGCTACACTGTGAGGCCTTGTCTCAAAAACTAAACAAAACCAAATCACAAAAATCAATGTTGGTGCTTCAGGACTATTGCAGGGATGAAATGTTGCTGATCGTATGTTAAATGCTACCTATGTCAGAACATTGCCTCTGTGTGTGCATGTGTGCGTGCGTGCGTGTGTGTGTGTGTGTGTGTGTGTGTGTATTGGGCCAGTTACTCAGTTCTTGGACTCAATGTGTCTGAGTTACACTTTCTACCCATAGAATAACTTAGAAAAGCCTCTGTTGCTTCACCATATGCTTACAAAGTTGTCATTGTTGAGATCACAGAATGACATCTCTAGCCATTTAGAAGGCTTTCTTTTTCACTGTAGAAGATCTCACTGTAGAAGATCATGCTTCTCATTTCATGGTAGTTTTAGAAAGCCTTAGTCCCAGCCATGAGTATAAGGATTAACTTTTCACTTCCCTTACAGGATGCTCATTATACTTGCTAGAGATAAAAACAACAAAAGAATGAGTGTGATTACAGTAAGTTTGGAAAGGCATAAAGAAGAAAAAACAATCTTGGTCATATTCATAAGATTCTTCCTAGTCTTGTGTACATGAGTCTATATGAATAGGAACATATATATATACATATATATATATGTGTGTGTGTGTGTTTAAGAAAAACAGTATTGGCTATAAGCATACGGTATTTGGTTTTGTTCTCTGCATTCTAACTGAACCCTTTACATTTTAAAAGACTTTTTGAAGCAGAGGACTTGTTTGTTTGTTTTTGTTTTGTTTTTAAACTGCTGCCTAGTTTTTGGTTCCATAAGACTACTTGTCTTAGGATTCCCTTGCAGTGAAGAGACACCGTGACCATAGCAACTCTTATAAAGGAAACCTATTAATTGGGGATGGCCTACACTTTCAGAAATTTAGTTCATTATTGTCACAGTGGAAAACATGGCAGCATGCAGGCAGATATGATGCTAGAGAAGGAGCTAAGAGTTCTACATATAGATCCACAGGCAGCAGAAGGAGACTGTGTGCCACACCGGGCATAGATAGCTTGAGCATAGGAGACCTCAAAGCCCACTTCCTCAGTGACACACTTCCTCCAACAAGGTCACATCTCCTAACAGTGCTACTCCCTATGGGCAAAGCATTCAAACACATGAGTCTGGGAGGGGCCATTTCTATTCAGACCACATACTATTATTCTTTCCAACAGTGATTTTTAGGTTTTGTTGTTTGATATTTAAAGGTGACATCACATTCACAAACACAGGCAAAGCCAAAATCAGTAATCAGATTACAATATGTAGTCCCAGCTTTATTAACCATTCTGAAGTTCTTGAGTTTAGACACCTCCCTTGTTGTATCCCATCTAGGTTCTAAGGACAGCTTCCAAGAAACTAGTCTCTTCTGCATGCATGGCTTTGGTCATCTCTCCTCAGGAATCTGGCTTTTTCCTCTGTAGCTGATAGAGTTCAATGGCTCTATGATTTCTGGGGCAAGGTCATAAAAGAGCTTGCAGTGTTTTGCCTTGTAGGAATTTAGAAGACATCTAACTACATGGGCTTTTGCCTTTACGTAAGCCTAGTCAGTCATGTACAAGTGTTCACAGTCTAGAATGAAGAGTAGAAAAAAGAGGGAAAGAAACAAGGAACAGAGGGAGAGGGAGATAAAAGAGAGATTGTGTGGATAGCTCTAGCTATGTCTACACATTCCAGTATGAAAAAAAAAAAAAACAAAAACCAAGCCAACTTGAACATCCAGACCAACCAAGTTTCCATATCATGCCAAAGCCAGTCACTATGCAGTTAATGCTCAGTGTGTTGCTCATGGCTCCTTACTTCAACCTTAGAAAAACAACTTAAAGGTATAAGCTATTTAATTTGGCTCGTGGTGTCAGAGGTTTCAGTCCATTGCTGACTAGATTTATTGCTTTTAGGTCAAGGCAAATGTCCTCAGAGAATGATACCACCTGTTCAATACAGAAGTTTGTGGAAGACATTTTACATTCAAATCCTAACATTTCCTCTTCTGGCTTCTAAAGTCTGATGGCTACCTCACAATACAAAGAACATTCATTCTAAAAGTCTTAACACTTGTTCAAAAGTCCATGTGTAAAGGTGTTTCTGGGACTCAAGACATAGACAACATTTTTAAAAAGTAGATTCTTTGAGGATTATAAGGGCGTGGAGTAAACATTCCAAAATGAAAAGGCAGGAGTGAGGACCCAAAAGGATGAGGGGGACCAACCTGAAACTGAAATGCACTAGCACAAACATCAAGTCTTTAGATCTGTGGTTAGTATCTGAGGGACACAGTAACATGATGGGAGAGCCCCACAGGGCTTGGCCACACCTTTCTGTTGCTTTACTGGTGTCATCCCAGAAAACACATCTTTTGGGTTAACTATTGCTTGCAGATTTTCTCAGAGAATAGTCATGTTTTGGGCATCTCTAATGATAGAGCCTTTCGGAGGCTTGTCTGCAACACATTGTCTAGCATCTTATGCTCTCCTTGACATGTGTAGTGGTTTGAATGAGAATGCCCCCCCCCCTCCTTGTTGGGTCATACATTTGAAGACTAGGACCCAGACAGTGGAATAATTTGGGAAGAGTTAGGAGCTGTGCCATTGTTGGAGGAAGTGTGTCACTGGGGGTGGACCTTGAGGCTTAAAAATGCCATTCCCATTGTGATCTCTGCTTCCTGCTTATGATACGAGATCTCAGCCTTTCTTACCACCTTTGGAACATGGCTGCAACGTGCAAAGTGCACATGAGCATGATGAACCTATTACTGAGGAAAACACGATCCTGTATAACCCGGTGGGAGCTGAGCACACTGAAGGAACTGTTAACTGAAGGAACCCCTGAGGGAGTTCAGCTTTTATGCCTTTACAGTGCAGTGGATAAGATTTTCCAGATTCCCGTGAGGGCCCCAAGGCATCTTGATTACTCTCCCAGCGTGAAGTACTCTGCTTCTTTTTTTATGCTTGATTTTAAATGCACATTTTTACTTGGCATATACTGATCACAGAAGTAGTGTGCTTCATTATGACATTGCTGTTTGTGCACACACTTCACTTTTATTATACTCAACTACTATTGTGCTTTCTTGTCTTCTTCTCCCTCCCTATCTCCTTCCATATGCCTCACAGGCTCCTTTACGTTTAGTGTCTCCCCCCTACCCCCTAAGGACCACGTTTGAGAGAAGGTGTGAGTCTCAGTGTCTCTTCTCTTACTCTAATACAATACCCAGACAAAAGCATCTGAACAGAGAGAGGGCTTATGTGAGCTTACAGTCCATCATGATGGGGAAGACATGGCAGTGGGCATGGAAAGATCCATGGCCATACTGGAGACAGGCTGGTTACACCGGAATAGGAAGGGAGGCTGGCTCTAAAGCAACACATTTCCTCCAGGAAGACAGGCTGTACTTCTTAAAGTTTCTGCAAACAGCCTCCCCAGCTGGGGATTGAGTGTTCCCTCATGTGAGCTATGACCATTTCGCATTCAAACCACAGAAATACACACTTGCCTTTGTGAGATTCATTCATTTCCTATAACATTCCCTCCCTCTTCATCCACTGTCTTGCAAACGGTTCTGTTCTTCATGGCTGAACAAAACTTCATTGTGCATGTATCCACATCTTCTTCCTCATCCATCTCTTCATGGACATCTAGGTTGATTCCCTGATGTGACTCTTCCATTTCCATGGCTCTAATATCTCCAGCAACCATCATTTGTTTTTCTTCCTTCCCCTCCTTAAACACTGTTTGCCTGAGTCCATTCTGCACTCCCTTGTAGCCAAAAGAAGATTTTTAGGAAAAGAGCAAAAGACAAAACAGAAAAGGAAAGACAAAGAAAAAAGAGGAACAAGTCACGTTTCCTGCAGTTTGTATTCTTTCCAAGGAAGAAAACTTCGCAGCCCACAAGTAGGGCACTTCTTTGTCTCTTGCTTTCTCCCTCCCTTCCTTTCCTTTGTAACCAAAGCACAAAAGGCACCTTGTATGGATGTCAGAAAACAAGAGAGAGGATAGTCATATTCCTGCAAGATATAGAAGGGGAATTGGAACTTTGGCAGAGGCACAGCAGTTCCTGGCAGTGCCCTGACTCAGAAGCAGGGGCGACCTTTAGGCACAGCAGCATTGCTTTGCTACTTCTGAATCAAGGGCTCCTCTGCTCTGACAAGACACCAGTAACCAATGTGCAAAGCCAGATAGGGACAAAGGCACAACAAGTCTTACCTGCTATTTTGTCTTTCAGATTCCTTCCTAAGGAGTCCCAGTGTTCACATAGACAAGCTGCACAGTGTCCTATGTGCATAAAAATGCCATGGATCGCAGTGGTTCTCAGTGCTACGACCCTTTAATATAGTGCCCCATGTTGTGGTGGGCCACGATCAGAAAATTATGCTATTTTAGAACTGTAATTTTGCTACTCTTGTGAATCATAAATCCAGGATATTTGATTTGTCACCCCCAGGGGTCGCAACACACAAGTTGAGAGCCACAGATTTAGAGTACACACACTCTTTGTTATTTGATGTCAGAGTCCCTTTAGATTAGAACAGACTCAAGACTAACTCTGTCATGTTAAAGATGGCACACTTCTACTCTGAACATATAAGATCTTTAAAACAATGACAAGCATAAATATCCTGGGAATTTCTACAATGAATTCTCGTGACCATTCTACTGAGGGCAATTTGAGTAATTTTGTAATTTGACATTACAAGCATCAGAGATGTCTAGAGAAAAGACATGAAACACACTGACTACGGTGGGTCTGTGTAGGTTGCTGCCAAATACCTAATCCACAAAGGACGGCAATCTTCTCACGGTTGATATCAAGGTCCAGTTGCTTGCTGTGCACTATGAGAGATTCCTGGAGAGCCCCCTTCTTGCTCTATTTATTTATTTATTTTTTAACTAACATAATTCTAATTTTTGATTCTAGCTTTCACCATTTCTCTGCTTAGATTATCCACTTTAAACAGGCATCCCACTGGCATCCCTTTGTTCTCCCAGAGACTGTGAGTGTTGAGAGACTTTCCACACCATGGACTACTTGGCTCACCTTGGTGCAGAGTTGATTTTGCCTTGTACAACTTGAAAGGCTCTTTATGTGGGTGTTGGTTTCTTAAATGCAGGTGGCCCATCTTATTATCACTTCTGGTTTGTTTTTTAAATCGAATGTTTTACTAACACACCCACTAGGTCCATCCAAAGAATGTCTTTTTTCCTCCCCTAAAACAATTAAGAAAAGCTGCACCCAGGTAGCTATCCTGCAGGAGAAGAAGGAGGGGAACAGGAAGGGGGAGGGAGAGGGTTCATGATGTGATTTGGTCTCTGATAGTTGCTATCTCTTTTAGTCTTGTCTTTGGGCCTACAAGGCACAATATTGATCTACCAGCCACTTTGGTAGTCTTGTGGACAGGCTACTTCTGGAGGGTCAAACAACAAATTTGTTGGTGTAGTAATAGGCTAGTATAAATAATTGATGTTGAAGGAAGTACTAGGTCAAACCTCAGAGTGATGGTTTATAGTTTGGGGTACTCTGTCATCCTTACAACACATATAGCTATTGCCATGCATATTAACTCTTTAGTGTGTGGCTTGAGAAATGTTAGCTTGGGCAAAGGGGATTTCTGCAGTTTAGTTAGCTGACTTTTAATTTAAAAATTCAGCTATGTATCAGCTATACTAGGGAGCTTTTTTTTTTTTTTATCAGTATGCTTCTATCTACCACTTACTGTGGTATACAGTGCTTGAACAAACTACCTGTGTGGCAGCCTGCCCATTGCTCACTTTAAAATACGTTTGTCATAAGCTTCCCTTTGAAGAAGTCACAAATGGACTGGTGTGGAATATCAGAAGAACCCTGGAACTGTGTGATAACGTCAGGACTTCTCCCGAGTAATGACTATAATGTTGCTTGTCTTGCAAGTTGGTGAAGAGGGGAAAAAAAAGGTTGATAAGTCATGTCATTTTATTTCATAAACATAACTGGGTGGTTACATGGAGCTGAAGATTGTCAAAATATTCCAAAAATGTTTTTAAAGCTTTCTGTTTATTTCGTTTTGGGAGGCCAATATCTTAGAATATTCACTAAGTAGGCAGGTCATCTTTCAGTAGTTTCTTAAACCCTGGTTTGGGGTTTTCTGGTCAGGAATTTATATTTCCATATAACTCATTTCTAGTCCTACAGTGTAACATCCTAGCAATAAGAATGGTCCTTTAGGGAACCAGAAATGTATTTTAATAACCTTTCTTTATGACCATGCTTGGTTTAGATTGGACATGATTCAGGAAAAAGAAAGAGGTGGGGAAAAAACACATTTGTGTACTTAAAAAAAAAAGCCTTATTTGACAAGATTCCTTTGGGGAATATATTGTGGTTTTACTTCCATTTTTCATTTTCATTTTTATTATGGTTTATGTTTCTCAAATAGTCACTATGTGGCTTAATATAGAAAACAAGTTTATGAGAATTTAACGTTTATTTGACAGCTGGATAACAAAAAGAAATAAAGGGGACTATTTATGTTCTTCGAGAGTATGCATAGTGTAAGCTAATGTTTGCATGCCTCTGAAGTGGTTCCCGTATTAATATAGAACTGAAAGTGAAGTCAGGGGGAAAATGACTTCAGTTAGAACAGCCAAAGTAGAGGACTAACAAAAGCGGATATTTCAACAAGTTCTGTGCGGAATAAATTCACTATGGTAAGAAGACTGTTTAGTTTGAGAACATTCCTATGTGTTCAAAATAACTCATCATATCATTTTGTATAATGGATGAGATTCAGTGGTCATGGTTTCATAATTTGTAAAGCCTAACAAAAAAAGCCTAACCTTCTAGTTAGAGTTTTTATTTTTATACTTCTTTTCTAGAATGCTGTGGGCATATTAAATTACATTGGGTTGGACATTTTAAATTCCAAGAGATACTGCTCCCAAAGATACTCGAATAAGCAGGCAGAAAGGACAGAGTCATGGGTTTCCAGCAGCCATTAAGTTAGAGGGATTGTGTGTGATTACAGAAAGGGTCATGACTCATTATTACTGAAAATGTAGGGTTTCATCAGTTGGAGGTTTAGGTCTCAGGTTCCTGTTTCATAGAAACCCTAATATAAGGGATACGTGAGTTTGGACTCTACTCTCCTGGGGATTTTAATAGATGTAATTCTCAGAAAGGTAACCCTGAATCTGAATTGGGGACCATTCTCATTGGTGAATGTGACTGGGAGACTGCCTTTGTAGTCTCAACAGGTTCCAGGTCCTGAGGGCCAAACTTAGAGACTTACATGGATGTTACTTGAGATTTGATGCTGGTACATGCCTCAATAGATGGCCAAGAAGCAATGGAACAGGATGGGCATGGGACTCTTTTGCTAGTGGGTTGTGATGGTTGTAGTGTAAATACATGGGCTTTTTTTTTTTTCGACCCTGGGAAGGATACAGGTGTTATTGTAAGAGATGTAGGAGATATTCTTCAGAGAGAGAGAGAGAGAGAGAGAGAGAGAGAGAGAGAGAGAGAGAGAGAGAGAGAATGGAATGACTGAGTTGTGATAGCTACAGTCATGTTATTTTAGTTTCTGTAGCTGGGTATCAACTCCAAAACATAGTGCCAGGAATAAAAACAAACAAAAAAGAACAACAACCAAACACCAAAAAGAATTTGTTCATAGATTCTCTGGATAGGACATAGTGAAGGTGTGTTATTGTTGTTTGTTTGTTTGTTTGGTGAGGTCTGGATTTAATTTGGAAGGTTGGATGGACAGAGTCTAGAATCATCTAGATGCTTTCCCACCCACATGTATGGTAGTTAATACTGGTGCTTAAGGGGTAATTCAAGGGGTGTTCTGTGGACTAAATGTTCGTGCCCCCAAGTCAAACCCAACCTTCAAAATCAAAGCATGTCCAAGTAGGGATATAGAGGAGAGTTGAATGGAAAGATTAATGTTCTTATAAAAAGCAGCCCTGTACCCTTGCTCTCTATGACAGAGCAGGGCAAGAGGATGGCAAAATGTAAAACGAAACTAGGGGTGGTCAGTGAAACCCGACCCAAGGGGCACCCTGAAACAAGCCATTAGTGTCAGAACTGTGAGAAATAGATGTGTGTTGTTCAAGATACTCTTGTTTATGAAGTTCTACCACATTAATCTTCACTGGCAGACAGTTATCAACTGGAATCCCTAGCTCTGAGTCCCCAGGGTCAGAGAATAAAGAAGGAACGAGCTTTGTGACCTGTGACCTGTGACCTGTGACCTGTGCAGGTACATAGGCTCTATATGTGGAGTTGGGGAAGGAAAAACCCTGAGCTGGTCTTTGGCTTAGAGACCTTCATTATGAATAAGCTTATTTTCAGATTGCACTGGGTCTCACTAATTATGTAACTAAGAAAGAGAGGAAGAAGCAATGGGGAAGGAGGGAAGGGGAAGAGGAAGGGGAAGTGGAAGGGGAAGAGGAAGAAGAAGAGGAAGGAGAGAAGTACCCAGGAGCTACACTGACTTTTTCTTCTTTTTAATCATATCTAGGAAGTCGGGCAACATCACTTATACTACACTGAAATTTGTTAGAAGTGTGTGCTCGGGGTGTTCCATATTCAGAGGGAAGAGAATAGATTGCACTGCTTGATGGAAGGATGTCAAGGCTCTGAGAGAATATGTGGGAACATAAATATTGCTATGGCCATTTTTGGAAAATACAATCTGCCACCCATGCTCTGTATGTATTTCTGCAGGTGCCACCTACTGGGTTAGTTTTTATTTTGTTTCTTGTGTAATAGAGTTTTAAAATTAAAGCTAGAGACTGAGACACCAAGATAGAACCGATGCGGTATCGCATGGCTAGATCGCAGCATACACAACGTTCTCTTTGCCACTTGAGTGGCTACAACTACTTTCAAGATGGGAAATGGTGATATGGAGACAGGCGTTGTTGTTGGGAAGAATGTTTCTCTCTTTCTAGTGTACCCAAGGCTTTGCAACAAGACACCTCTGGGCCCCCTCTTAGAGAGTCTTGAACCATGGTTCTCATAGGTGGAAGGTTCAGTATAGTATATCAGGGCCTAGTATCCTTTAAAGAGGATGATGACTGCAGACTGAAGAAATTCTGCAGAAGGGATGTGGCTCAAGGGCAGAGCATTTGCCTAGTAAGTGTGAAGCCTTGGGTTCAACCCTTAACTGTAAAGCGCTATCTTTAATTTTTATGAAAAATAATTTTACTAAAATATATCATTGATTACTTTATTTTAAATCGCTGTTGTATATTACTAGGTTTGCAATCGCTAGAAGCATTAAGGTTTTGTTTTCTTTTTTTTTTTTTTTAAATAAATGTATCCACAGACCAAGCAAGACAGGGAACTCTGTGGCTCACCAAATCCATTCAGCTGACTTATTTAACACATTAGTTAGCGATAGTTTTCTCTAAGACCAAACTGGACACCCCTGAAGACTTTCAGAGGGAGGGACTCATTTTAACAGGGCCCAGAGCAACCTCAGAGGAATGGTCCATTCTTAAGAGTCCAGGGCAATCTCCTAGGAGAGAAGAAAGGAGGGGATGAAAGAGCTGCTTTTCCCACTCAGAAGGAGATGAGTACATTATATATCAAATCCAGCAGGCTGGAGCACCTCTAGTTCCAGAATTCAAAGGGCAGAGAGATACTTCTCGATAATGGCCAGGGCTCTTGAGGGAGCGAGTCAGTGTGATTGGTTTTGCATTTGGCTCATAGTATTCTAGAATGATAAAGAATCAGAAACTAGGAGCTAAAATTGATACTGGATGATTAAGAGCTTCAGAAAGATTCCCCTAAAAGGGCTATCCAGCCAGTCTGGCTGGAACTGGGGCGTGTTCCATGTGGTAAGACCTGTGGGAGATAATTAAATCATAAAGGCGAGACCCTTAGGGATGTAAAGAAAACATTTTAGCGAATCACAAGTCTAAAATGGGAATATGTCTATACAATCCAATATGGTCAGCTCCCTGTCGTTTCTCTTTCATAGTCAGGTCTATCTGGGACCACAAGTCCAGCAGAGACCCTGCAGGCTACTCATGGAAGCTCCCTGAAGGACAGACTCATTTCTAAACAATTGCTCAGGCCCAGAGTACTGAAAGGTAATCTTAGGAATTCCTATAGCTGGCTTTAACTGAGAAACTGACCAGTAAGCTTCAAAACAGTTTTTGGAAATCAGAGCCGAGTTTACAAGGAGCAGAGGGTGAATGAGCACAGCGAGAAGGAGCATCAAACGGCAGGGAGAAGTCCGGAGAATTGTTCCGGTTTCTAACTGTGTAAGCAGTTAAATCTCCTTCCCAAAGGGGCTGGGGGACGCTATAGTCCCAGACACTCAAGTAAAGGTCTGGGAAGGTCTTAAATGCTTAGTCCCCAGCAAAGGAGTACCAACCCCACCGCGCATTTTCCGAAGGGGTGTCGTATTGCATGCGTTTTTGTCCCTGGGCATGTTCAACGCTTGTCATATCTGAACCTTAAAATATTTGACACCCAACAAGAAATCACAAACGGCAAGTGGGGACAAAACCCAAAACGTGGATTCTTTAATTTGGCTTCTAGGGGATTATGCACTTCCAGGAACTATTTAAAACCCTTCAGATGGAATCCCATCTCAGTTCCCACTCATCCACCCATGCCCGTCGCGTTAAGTTCAGCATTTGCCTCTTTGCTACATGGGACAAGCAACTCCAGGAGGTAATGCCAGATCTCCCACAGAGACCGGAGTTTCCGTTCATCTGTGGGTTGATTGACAGAAATCCCAGTTTCTCTCCTGCCATTATACCTCAGTCAAGTAACTCCCCTGCGAATGGGGTTGACTGCCTTAACATCTAATCCAGGCAGGGTGGAGTACTTTTAGCTCCAGAAGTAAAAAGACAAAAGTATTTTCCATAATGTATAGGCTCCCTCCACGTGTGCTCAATTTAGCTCATTTGCTTCTTGAGGCCTGCCACACATGCATTTTTCCTCTGAGCCTGACATATCAGCTAGCCCTCAGCTCGCCCGTGTCTGGACCTCAGTCCCAAGCTCTAAGCCCTTTTTTTTGTTTTGGACCAAATCATCTGGTGCTTCTCACACTGTTGCCAAGGATTTCTCTTTGGAGACTTGACTGCTACGGTTATCCTTTGTGATTTCCTTCGGTCTGGGTTCTAGTCTCCACTCTGTTAAAATCCTGCGTAATCGTAAACAACTGTGTTAGCTTGGTGAATTTCAATGTCTTCATTCACACGACTGGGATAAAAACCGGGATATTGTAAACAAATATGTGAATAAATGTGACAGCACCTAATTAAAAATTATAACACATACAATGGATGTATGTGTGGTGTTAGTATAATCTGGTTACCAAGATAAAGCAGAGATTTCTAATCCTTTTATTTGTGCCTTTATTCTTACTTATTGTCTCTGTTCCCTTAATCTTTGCCTGTATCTCTAGTCCTCAGGGACAGAAAGAGTAAATGCCAACCTCCATCTGCTCCCTGGACTGTTTTCTAGGGATAGTGTCATCCTACTAGGCCACACAAAGGCCATCTACTTCCTTTTAGGCCCAGGTGTGTGTCCTCTGGTCTTCTCTGTTGGAGTGCTTTTCTCTCTGGCCTAACTTCCTAGTGACTACAGAAACCGGTAAAATTCCAGTTCAGCCAACGCTTCTCTCCCTTCTTCCCTTGGAGCTGTCACGGAGGATAATCAGGATAGCAAAGTGTTCTGCAGCCAAGTGAAGACTGTTTTTAAGGATAGAGAGAACAACTCTAGAAAATGCTGACAGCATCTCAAGGAAGGTAAGCCCTAAGTATTGATCGTTGGATTTGGCAATGTGGAAGTTGTTGTTGAAATGAGGCTTGAGGCTAGCATGGGTTCCAACTAGAGCCAGCAGCAAAAGCTAACATAACGTCAGACAGGTAAAGGCAGCTCATTTGCCTGAAATCAGAGAGAGAGAGAGAGAGAGAGAGAGAGAGAGAGAGAGAGAGAGAGA
>NW_021604636.1:4920102-4931500 GCF_004785775.1 Grammomys surdaster | reverse complement strand
AGAGAGAGAGAGAGAGAGAGAGAGAGAGAGAGAGAGAGAGAGAGAGAGAGAGAGAGAGAGAGAGAGAAATAAAGCCAAGTGATCATGGCTGAAAGAGTTGTTGGAGACAAGGAATATGTCTGCAGTTATGGCTTAAGTAGGTCAGAGCTGATAGGCTGGGCTGGGACCCACCCACCATGGAGGCTGGTCTTGGGGGACATAGACAACTCAACAACAATATTTGAAGGGAAGTGAACCACTTGCACACACAACTAAGTGGGTGGGTAATTATTTCAGTTAATTACCCAGAGGACGCAGAACTATCCTTTATGAGCAAGGTATTGGAATTAGAAAAAAAAAAAAAAAGAAGGCATGAAATAGTCACATATGACAGTGGAATAGATAACAACTAGGGAACTCTGATGCAATTGCAAGGCAGTGTTGGTCCCCCTCGTCATATTCACAGTCTTGCATCTGAATTGATATCATCAGGGTATTTTCTCTAGATACATTCAGCGCAGGCGCAGAGTAAGCAGAATGGAGGGTTCAACCAATCAGGCATTCAGTTCAAAGACAGCAAGGATGCTGGGTATAAAAGCTGGATACGCTGGATAGAGGGAGGGATGAGGCTCAGGGGAAACTAACGAAAAACGTAAAGGTTCCGTTAATTGATGATGGTTGCTGGACAGAGAGATTGTGAGTGTAGATGTGTAGGGACTGAGCAAAAGAAATAATATTCATATTTAGTCAGAAAAGTAAACAACACTGAGATTGTGGAGCATTGTAGTTAGCGTCTGAATCAAACAACATATTCATGGAAATGAGTGGTCAAGCGCGCATGTGGGTGCGTGCGTGCGTGCGCGCGCGCGCGTGCGTGTGTGTGTGTGTGTGTGTGTGTGTGTGTGTGTGTGCATGTGTGTGTGTGCATCCCCAATCTATAACTCTATAATTGCCTCTTCTAAGATTCGAAATGGAAGGCATTGCAAAGCATCAGCTTCAGAGACACAGATTCACCAAGAAGCGAGAGAGCAGAAGGATGAGAAAAAACGAAGCACGATTGTCTTTAAAGATAACTGGGAGAAAACAAGTAGACAGTGGCAGCGACGGAATGGGGTTGTGGATGAGGTCAGTCGCCTCTAGCATGACGGGCAGATCCAGCTTAACATGTCCCCTAGGTTGATGTCAGGAAGTAGGTTGTAAAGAGTCATCGTTTGTATTTCCCAAATTATGTTTCAATTTTAGCAAAATATATTAGACAAGAAGCAGAGGAAGGAAGGCTTTGTATTGATTATAATTCAGTGACCACAATCCAGTTTCATAACTAATATCAAAATAAAACATAGGAACCTCTGGGTTTCTCTAAATGCTTTTCTTTCTGATCATCAATATTTTCATAATAATGCTAAGATGTCGTTTGCTGCTGTTTACTCTTTTTTATCCTGTGGGCGTCATGGAGATTTCCAGAAGCTGTGTAGAATGAGCACAAGGATTGGGTGCAGAAGCAAATGCAGAAATCCATCTACTTACCAGGCAGGAAGAAATCAGAGATGCCAGGAGCTGTATAACAGGCCATTGTCTTTCTGTGTTTTATCTGTTTTATAAAAGGTATTTTTCACATAAAATTATTACTTATGTTAACCCATAGTGGAAAATTCTTCTAAATTAAAGTAAATAAACAGTTATCAATCTGTTTTCATTTAGAATATTGTTTTCATATTTAGAATATGCTAAACATGAACATATATTGCCCATACAAATAACAGTGCCAGTATTTAAGAGTGCACAGGTTCCCTGACATCAAAAAGTTTAAGAACTTCTGACTTTTGCCACTTGCTGGAAGATGAAGGCTCTCACAGGGAGAGATTGAAAGGTCAGACAGGACACAGAGTCCTGCAGAGGCTCTTCAAACTGTGACCTGCAAGCATGTTCACCTCCCAGGGGAGTGAGTGGCTGGAACATGTGTAGGAAAGGTCTCAAAAGGTTCCACTTGTTCTCAGCAGCTTTCCTACCCTGGAGCATCACAAAGAACATTCGTTTAATAAGCAATTATTCTGAAAATTTGAGCAATAAATGAGTCTCTATTAGAAAGTAGTGTAGTTTTGCCAAATAAAAAAGAAGTTTTTTTCTTCTTTTCTTTGAGTATGAACACAATATATATCATTGTAGAAAATGTAGAGAATTCTGAAAAGTCTTAAAAACATGAATTTATTTCCCAGAGAAAATGATTAGCATATACATTTCATTTCTATTTTAAATAAAGTTATCATGATTATTATTAAAGTTATTACTTTATGCCTGGTGTAGTTCTTAACCCCCTTTAATAGTTGTTTTCTGTTTTGCTAATCAATTGGCATCAATATATATATATATATGTATATGTATATGTATATGTATATATGTATATATATGGAGTAAAATATTCTCTTTGAGTTATACAAATAAATGTAAACTTCTGTAATTGTACATGAATAGTTATCCCACATTATTAGCTTTTATAATGAATTTTGGGCACAACCTTCCCAAAATATTAATCTAGTTTACACACATTTACTTCTGCAGAAAATATTTATATCACTGATGCGAAAGTGTTCATTTTACTACTGAAAACATATAAAGATGCATGTAATTTTATTATTTTTGCTATTGTTAAAATTTACTGAGAATTTAAACAAAATTTGTGTTTTCCTTTCTTTGTAACATAATTAAATGAAGTTGCATTTTGTTTGGGAAAACTGTAGGATAAGGAACATTATGGAAATGAAGATATCATTGAAGGGAAATAATGATTGCAACAATATCAAAATGTACTGCAAGACAAGAAAAAATAGCCGGGCAGTGGTGGCGCATGCCTTTAATCCCAGCACTTGGGAGGCAGAGGCAGGCGGATTTCTGAGTTCCAGGCCAGCCTGGTCTACAGAGTGAGTTCCAGGACAGCCAGGGCTACACAGAGAAACCCTGTCTTGAAAAACAAAAAAAATAAAAAACAAAACAAAACAAAAAAAAAACAAAAAAAAGAAAAGAAAAGAAAGGAAAAAGAAAACAGTATGGTTTGATAATAAAGATCAAGAAATAAAAGTATCTCCTGGGAAATAAAGCCTAGCATACTTGAGAGTGGTGCTTAAGTGTAGACAGTCTCACCAATATGCAGCGACACTAATAGCGTTCAATAAGCGTTTCAAAAAATACCATGGATTTTATCTTTTTTCCTTTTCTTTTTTCTTTCTTTCTTTCTTTCTTTCTTTTTTTTTTTTCTCCCCCAAAAGAACACAAATCCTTTTTCTAAAAACAGCTAGTTTAGGGAGATCAAATTGGAAGAAAAGATGTATGGTGCCATCTAGTGGTTGTCTATATAACTGCACACATACTCTTTTACGTCGTTTTCCATTCGCAAAAATGAAAATTCTTCAAAGATTCGAGGAAGGTAAATTATTTATTAATAAAATATTTCACGCATGCTTCTTCAGCACTAATTTAAGAAAAGTCTAATTTTAGCGCTGTTAAGGTGATTGTTAGGTCCTCAGAGATTAAGGTAGTTTGTGTAATTATCTGTAGTTAACGTACACGAAATTACAGTTCCAGACATTTACATAAACAAGCATGCCAACCTGTCATACTTTTTTTTAGTAACACAATGAAACAAAAGAACAATTTGAATAAAAGCACGCTGATTGAAAATTCATATATGGGAGCAGAACCTGCCAGCCGTTATAAGTTCTGAATAAAGAACACAATTTAAGAAACCTGTTCTTTGGATTGAGGTGCCGGAGGCTTGGCGCTTGCCCTCAGCTGTTGCTAGTGTGGCCAAGTAGTTCCTGGAACGACTGGAGACTCCATCTTTTCTCCAAGCCTCCAGGTAGGAGCTACACACCTGTCCGTCCACACTGGGCATCTCCACACTGATGTCTGCATCTGTCCTCATCAAACAAACCAAAGGTCCTACATTCACATGGGAGAAAAATCTACAAAGCAGCTCTTCCTGTTCAAAGAACAAGTCCATCCTGCCCATAACATGCCTGCGGCAATAGTTCCTTACTATAATGTACATCTTCTCCTCTATAAAGGCTCGGTGGACCATCGTTAGTTCCCTTCGCTGGAGTTTTGGGTCTGCCAGTGAGAAATGAGTCCAGTGTATTCCTGGCTTCTCTTGAGTGGAAGCTTAAGATGTAGAAGCTTCAGGTGGCCAAAAATGTAAACCTGAGGGTCCGAATAACAACTGGGGGCAGGAGGATGAAGTCCAAGGAGCAGTGATCAGAAGTAAAGGAAGAGTATCGTGATGAGCCCTAACCAGCTGCTGTTGCCTTGCTCAGCTTTGTTGAGTTCTCCTTGATGTCTCAATACCTGCCCATTGACGCCTTCTTTTTGGTGAATCGTATGTAAATGCATTTCTATCCTTTGATTTAGAAGGGTACTCAATAAATCATCTAAAGGGACAGACTTTTTCTATCATTCAGCTGTACTTCTCCCATGCCGTGTCTGAATTCGTTCCAAGGCCTGTGAAAGCTCTCATGAGCTCTCACTTCTGGGTCTTTCCTTCCCCCCACTGACTTTTTACCTTTCTCTCTACACCTTAAGCACTAGCTGTATTTAATTTCCACTTTGTGGGGTTTACCAGCCACTTATTCGAGCTAATCCCGAATGTTCCAGAAAGCATTTTACTATCTTTCCTCCACAGCTTTGTTTTAACCTTCAGATACAGGTTCAGAGACCCTTAGGTCTCTCAGCCTTGGATTGTTTTCCGGGCATCACTCCATCATGTATTCCACATCCTGTTACTGGTTTGCTGACTCTGCGTCAAAGATGGCGTCTTCCTTTGGAAGAGACTAAGTTCTGTGACAGGATGGATGGTGTTTGTCTCCCTGCGGCTTTGTACTGAACCTAGGCTATAGTAAGCACTACATATATACCCAAAGAACTGATGAGCCGTGCCTGTTATTTAAGTGAAAGCAAGCAAGGCTCAAGTGTGCTATACAACGTTTCCTGTGAACGGCTAGGTGTAATTGACCTCGTTTCTCCCTCAGCTGGAATTTGTAAATCCCTCCCTCGTTTAATGGGAGCTGTTGTTTCAGGTTTCAAAATGAGACTCCCGTTTCAGCCTGACTCTTATTTAAGTCAAAGCCGAATGCACACAATCGGCATAAAGATTCTCTCTATTTTGTGGACATGGGTGGTCCAGACACCCGCAAGGAGATAAATAAATGTTTGAGGTGGGTCCTTCAATGATTTTTCAATGGATGCCAATTTGGCAAGCTTGCCTGGGCCCTACCAGTGTGAGGAACCATGATTTTGGTATGATGTTGGGGAATTTGTGGCTCCCATCTGCTGGTTATCTCGCAAAATGTAGAGCTGAGAAAAATCACATACTGATTAAATCATAGAATCCCACACTTGGAAGGGACTTCATGAGATGATCGGCCCGCCTCCTGAAGGTCAATGCATAAATCATCTCGTGCAGATGGCTGTTTATACTATTTTTAAAGCTCTTTAAGGATGGAGATTACACAGCTTCCCTTGGTAGTCTGATCTTCATGGTCAAGAACTTCCCTTTTAAAAAGCCCAGCTTCTCGTTGCAGTTTGGCTCACTTCCTCTTTTTTTTTGTCAGCTCGCTGCAAATGTGGGGAGCACATGATCAACGTCCCCTGCTAATTATCTCTGGCCCACATCTCACACCCTTGCAACTAATTATTAAGAGCTATGCTGTTTTCCCCTCCTAAGCGACACAGTCACAATGCCTTTAGTTTTTCAGGAGACTTATTTCCCCCATCCTATTATCTTTGTAATTTAATTTTTTTTTTTGCTGTACCACCATCCTGTGGAAAATTGATAATTGCACTTGTGCCCATGTCCAGATCAGCTGTCAGTGAACAGCGAAGCCCCTTACCCTTGCTATTTGGACCACAACCTTTCCTATATGTTTCTTGCGTAGATTTTGTTCTGCAATAAATCTCAAGCTGTTACTGTCAACCTGCTACACGGGTAATCCCTCGTATTTATGTTGGTTCCTTTCTCAGAGATGCGTGTCCTGATCTCCAGGAAGTGGATAGCCAAATGGATTTTGCGATTTCAATGAGGGAGCTTGAGTTGAGGAGACAATCTTGGATTATCCAAGTGAGCCCAGTGTAGACACCAATGTGACAGTAACAGGAGGATCTGGATCAGAGAGAAAGGGTAAGAGCAGAGATTTGGGTGATAGGTTTGAAGATGGACAGGTCCACAAACCAAGCACTGGAGCTTCTTCATAGACCATAGATGCGCAAGTGGATACTGTTGCCATACTTCTTGATTTCATCCAGAAGTGTGTGTGTGTGTGTGCGTGTGTGCAGTTTGGCTAGCTTATTATAATTGTTTTTTCTCTTTTAGTACTGGGCATTGAAATTAGGGCTCAATGGCCCAGCCTGGCCTCAAATTTATTCCTTAGCGGATGCTCCTCTTGAATTTATAACCCTCCTGCCTCAACCTCTCTTTTTATAGCTGGGATTACAGGCTCCCACTGCTAGATCTGGCTTGATTTTGGCTTCTGATTTGGAGAATTGTAAGGGGAATAAATTAGTGTTACATGAAAGGACAAAAGCGTCAGAAATCTGTTAGCAACACAGAAGGAAACTGTCCATTTATGAAGAAGCTATCCCTGCTTGTCTTGAACTTAGAGGTTTTATTTGATAGACCTTTAGGGAACCTGTGAAGATTTATTAGTTCAATCTGCCTACCATACAAAGCCATGACAAAAATGACAGAGGTGTACCAGAAGATCCATAATCTCACTGCTGCCTATGGATTATTAAAAGTAATTCTTCTAGTAAGTTTCACTTACAAAAGTCTTTTCTGTGAGGCATTGCTCCATGGCCTATGAATGGTTCATCTGTGCCTCACCAGAAGCATGAGAGGATTAGCATGGTCACTTTTCTGGGGCTTCCAGACTTCAGGCAGCACAACCAGGTGCTCACTAAGCTGAAATTTGAACCACTAGCCATGTATCATGCTGGCCTGCTGTGTCGCTGGGCTCTTTGTCTCTAGACAGATGCAAAATTGTGAGGCATCTGAAGCATCGAACACTGTCAAGGGAGATGTGTGGCTACACATGTGACTCTTGGGGGGAAAAAATCCAGTTTCCTAGAAATGCCTTGTATTTCTTCCAGATGTCAGATGAAAACATTTCAAACATCAAAAAATAAGATTACAATTGTTCGAGAAATGAGAGGGATCACTCAAAAATATCTCGAGAGCAGGGAGAAGCAGTCGTTCTCTGTCTTGGCAGGAACCTGTGATTTCCCTGGGGGAGATCACTTCAAAGGAGAAAGGCTTCTAAATTAGGTTTCCACGCTCAGGGTTTGAACTCTGATTCTGACCGGTGGAAGTTTCTGTCATTGTGTTGCTCTTCAGTAGGGATTTTATTACCTGTGCAGTTTGATGTGTGAGGCAGGGACAGACATGACTTCAGTTCTGTGCTGTGCTCACCTCTCCATGCTGTCTCTTGGAAAGGGAAGAGGGCAATTTCATCTTTAATGTTACATCTCTCGACATGTGCTGTGCATAAGCTCTGCTGAAGATAGAGGACTCTTGCCGTTCTCTCATCTTAAACCAATGATCACAAATTCAGTCAACCAATAACTAACAAGGACCCGTTGGCTCTGCTAATTAGCTGCTTTCCCTTTTAACATTCAATAAATACATTTATTTTTCCGCCACTATTCAAATATAGCTGTAAGATCCATACATCACCCTATTAGACTACACTCCTACATCCGTCTCACACACTTTACAGCACTCGCACCTCCGTTCTTCACGGCCAGTCATTAAAGACTACCATGGTGGCCAATCGTTCCTTGTTCTCATTTTCTTCTCTCTTCTTAGTTCATTATCGTAATTATGTTTGATGATTCCTTCATGATACAATAGAACCCTTACACCCACACGCACACGCACATGAAGTGCCTTGTGTTCCCATTGGTTATTTATAGCAGGTCCTACTTTCTGACCACTCCTCTTGCCTTTGATGTCACCACACTTGGTCCATCTCCTTCCTATGCATCATGCGTCACTGTGCATCTGTCTGATGGCTAGTGACATGATTTCATTTTTGTGTTTTATGGATTTTCTGTTGACTGGCTTTCTATTAGAGATCTTTCCTTTTGACATTAATGTAAAAGTTGTCTTATCTGGTATCTTAAACAGAACATAAAATACCTGAAGTTATTAGATTTGGGAAGCTGAAGACTAACATTTATGATACATTATCCGTTTCCTGGCTAATACCTACTCTGCTCAAATCTTAAATATGCAACCTTTCATTATTTATAATCATAGTCTACTTTTCTCGCAAATTAGAGGTATCCCTCATGTAGGATAAATGGGTTTATTCTCATAGTGAAATGATATATACTAATTAAAAGATTAATTTAGATATATAAGGATCACAAAAGATAAATCTTTGGAAATACAGTATAAACATTAAAGTATTAAATATTTCCAAAAAGTAATTGAAGCATGATACTCAGGGTATGGATCACTGGTCAAGTTTTTGGCTATCACAATGGAGTCCCTAGGTTTTATACCCAGCATGGCAAAATAAATTAGCTAAAATGGGTACAATTTAGGTAGAATTTCAAAGCACATATGTTGTTTTGTACGTCATTTGCTTTCTATTAAATATAGGCAGTCTAAACATAAATTATTAAAGGAAACTATCAACACTAATTTTGGGAACCATATTACTCCTGGGATGGAAGAAAGAGAAGAGATAAAGTTTGAACAGCTGTCCTATCCACTCAGATCTTTAACATCTGGATCAGCAAAATTCTATATCATCATATAATACTATAATTAATTATTATATTTCTGTTTTGTAACTTTTCTTTGTACTTACATTTTGTTATTATTTTAAAACCTGAAACGTATACATTTTCCACTGTAAGTAAGTGTATATTTATTTTGTATAAACATATGATTTAGTTTACACAAAAGTAACAGTATTTGGCAATCCTAACTTGAAGGTGCTCTGCATTGGATTCACAGCTAAGAATTATCAGACCAGGGAGTTCTCTGCTTCTACAAGCAATAAAGCCCAGAGATTAAGCTAAAGACAAAAGTTACAAAAACGTTTAAAGTGTTTTTAAAGTGTAATTAAAGGAATATACATCTGTTAGCTAGTATGCCATTCCACAATGCATCATCTTTGAAGCATGGTGCTTAGGATGGAGGTGCCACACTACTCTGAAATCATTGTGCTCTCACCGCAAGGCCTGCTTCCTACTGTAATAGTCCAGCTACTGTAACTCAGTTTTGAAGCCAAACCTTCAGAGCCCCATTCATCAGTCTCTCTTTTTCATCCTGTTATGTGCTGTCTTTGGCTGCCATAGTAGGGACAGGCAAATACACACCTCTTGCCAGATCCATACTCAGTTTGAGATCTGCCCTGGTGAGTGTAGTTACACCATGAAAATTGACAAAAGCTTCAAATCAGGGTCTCCTCTGTTCTCTAGGGAGAGCGGGCTGTTAGGTTGGATTCTGGCCCGTTGCTACTCATCTCCCAATTCCCATTAATTCATCTTAGCTCCCCTCCACATTCTATTTCAGGTCTGCCCCTGGTCTCAGTTTGATTGCTACATACTTAGACAAATCACTGTTTATTTTTCTCCTCCAGTCATCCCTTCCCTTCAGAAAACAATCTGGTTTCCATTTTTCACTCAACTCCCTGTCTTCAGAGGCAACCACAAAACTATCACCAAACCACTGGTCACTTTGGACTATTCTTAAACTCTATATAAATAGAATCACACAGTGGATACTCTTTTGTGTTTATCTTCTTTTTGTGACATATTGTTTGTTAGGTTTATTCATGTTGTCGTATGTGGGTTTTGCCCTGTAATATTCCATTGTGTGAATACATGGACTTTGACCTTTTCTACTGTTACTGGAATTTAGGTTGTTTCCAGGTTTTGGTTATAAAGGAAAACATGGAGAATGTCCTTGTTCACATCATTTTGACTGTTGTTATAGGCATGCATGTGTGGTTGCCTTAGGGTTTCTATTTCTGTGAAGACACACCATGACCATGGCATCTCTTAGAAGGGAACATTTAACTGGGGCTGACTTACAACTCAGAGTCCATGATCATCATGGTGGGAAGCATGGTAGCATGCAGAGAGACATGGTGCTGGAGAAAAAGTCAAAAGTTCTAATCTTGATCTGCAGGCAGCAGCAAAAGAACTGTGAGCCACTGAGCCAGTCCTTGAGCATTTGAGTCCTCAAAGCCTGCCTCAACAGTGACACACTTCCTCCAACAAAGCCATACCTACTCCAACAAGGCCACACCTCCTAATGGTGCCACTACCTACGGACCAAGCAGTCAAACACATAAGTCTATGCTGCCTTCCTATTCAAACCACCATAGGAGAGGAGTGGAGGGTCATGTGTCATAATAAGTGGTCTGAGGATAGCTTGTGGGAGTTAGTTCTCTCTCCTTCCACCAAGTGAGTTCTGGGGATAGTACTCTGGTCATCAAGCTTGGTAGCAAGTGCTTTTACATGCTGAGCCATCTGGCTAGCCCATTTCATGGTTACTTAATTCTCCATTTTGTCCATATAACTTGTCTCAATCAGCCAGTATCCTATGGAGTTAGGTTACTTATTTATTCTTGGTTTTCACAACGTACATGTTTAAACATCTAACAAAAAGCCCAACAACTTTTCTAATTTTTCCATTTTATGCTACCACCAAGAACACATCAGCGTTCCAATTGATCACCCTTTGGTCACTGTTTGTCTGCTGCCTTTTGTGGCCTTGATATCAGTACATAATGCAGTAATTCCATTTTACTCACATTTTATGAAGAATGGGTATTATTTTCTAAGAAAGGCTGATGTACCAGATATGGAGTTAATGATGAAAACCTTTCTTTTTGGTTGTGATCAGCATGTGACATTAGTGACACGCATTTCCTAGTAGTGAACCTCCCTCACAATTTTCACAATACATCACAGCTGATTGTGGTATGTTGTAAATTCTTCAGATGTGCTGTTGTTCAATTCCACTTAAAATCAACATTCATCAGTGAGATTAATCTCCATGATTTTCTTTATGTTCTTCTCTTTGCCATGTCTTGTGTCAATTATTAGTTATATAGAGTACTCATGTTACAGCTATAGTATTTAAAATATTACTAAAAAAAAACTGGCCCTAGAATAATTTACACAGCCACATATTCACCTACTTCACTTGGAAACTATTTGGACCTGGCACCTTTCTCATGAAATAGTGTTTCTTTGTTTGTTATGGTCTGGGGAACCCAGGGCTCATGCAGGCTGGGCAGGTACTCTGCCACTGAGCTACCCTTCCAGCCCAGCCCCATCATTTCTTCTTCCTCCTCCTCCTCCTCCTCCTCCTCCTCCTCCTCCTCCTCCTCCTCCTCCTCCTTCTCCTCCT
>NW_021604636.1:4841265-4920002 GCF_004785775.1 Grammomys surdaster | reverse complement strand
CTCCTCCTCCTCCTCCTCCTCTTCCTCCTCCTCCTCCTTCTTCTTTTGGTTTTTCAAGACAGGATTTCTCTGTGTATCTCTGGCTGTCCTGGAACTCACTCTGTAGACCAGGCTAGCCTCGAACTCAGAAATCCGCCTGCCTCTGCCTCCCAAGTGCTGGGATCAAAGGTGTGTGCCACCACTGCCCAGCTCAGCCCCATCTAGATACTTCCATTTAATCTATAAAACTGGTTTACTCTTAGGTCTTTTAAAAAAGTTTCTACTAGTGTCCTTTCAAAAATTATATTATCTTAAAAGTCTTAAAATTTTCATCTGGATTTTCAAATACATTTGTTCATCGATTTCAACCATCTTTTTGTCTTAATTCTTATTTAAATAGTTATTCCCCAACTCATTTCACTTCACGGACCACCTCCCCTTTTCCCTTTAGATAGGCAAGTATTTCCCATTTCTTCCTTTCTTTCTAGGCAGTCACAACCTCTTTAGTCTTATTATTTTTATTGTATCATTTTATACATGATTTATTTCCATTTAAATTTTCAGCAATCATGAATGCACTTTAAATGTCAACAAACAAGTTTATTGTACTCATTGAAGTGATCACACAAACGCTCTTCCGCTGTCTGTCAAGGGGAAAACATCACAGGTTTTGTGATTTATTGCACGGTTATTTAAGGTAGTTCCTCAGTTCAGTTCTCTGTTCCTCTCATACACTGCTGGGACAGAGTCTCCGATGAGGGGTTTTCATTTATGTTCATGAGCCCCTTTGATCTATGGTTTCCTTTTAGGTAAAATCCTCATGAAAGTATTTTCACCCAAGTTACAATTGTTTGTGTGTGTGTGTGGGGGGGTCATTTCTGCTTCTTTCTTTCTTGTCTCATTAGAAGTTTATTACTTTATTAATTTACTCACAGAACCAACCTTCAATTTTTTCCCCTGTTTGTTTGTTTCACAGAGTCTTGCTATGTACCTCTGACTGACCTGGGACTCCTAGACTTTTATCTGAATTTGTATTCTGAGTGCTGGGATTAAAGGTATGCATCACCACAACTAGTGGATTATTTTCTCATTTTCTTTCTCTTGCTTTTGAGATTTGCTTTCCTTTCTATTTTTCTCTATTTTTGAGATAAAAGTTAATGAATAGTTGTTTTTAATACATTTATTTACTAATTTGTGTGGGCATATGTGTGCCACTGTGTATGTATGTGTATGGGGGTATAGACTTTGGTAGAGAGTTAATCTCCCTTTCTGTCACTTCAGTTTCTGGGATGGGACCCCTGTGCTGTTCAGGGAGGGGCTTCAGCTCCTGCACTGACTTCTACTATCCGTTTATTCTCACTCTTTGAGTTCCAGGAGAGTCATCATTCCACTTTTTGTTGTGGTGTATTATAGTCAGTCACAGGCTGGAACATGATTCATTGGTGGAACTCTTTTCCTCTGAGACTCCATGAAACTGCTGTCCAAAGGCATAAGGAATGAGAAGGCTCTCTGTTGGCCTACCCTGCTCCTGCAGTTTTTTTGTTTTTGTTTTTCGTTTCTTCCAAACCCTAGTCTAGATCATGACATCTGAGGACAATAGGTATGTTATCATCATACTAAGTCCAGAACCATTTGGCAGTCAACAGCATGATCAGAACTTGTTATGGTTCAATGTTTCAGTATACTCACAAAGTTTGTCTTCAGTAGCCTGCTGTGGGACCAGGAGTTATGCTAGCTCACAACTACTTGTTCCTACTATCCAAGCATCTAATGTCTCCACTGAACAGATGCCCCTTGTTTCATTATTTCCACTGTTGATCTCTGAATTCTGAGGGATTGTTTTCTCTGGCTCTCCAGCCATTCTTTTGTTTCCAATTCCTAGAATCTTGGCTCATGAGGATAGTCATTTTTTTTTCTGACTCTTAGGGCTCTAGGATGCTCCTCTATCATCACTAAGACTAACATACTACTTTGTTTCAGATTCAGGATCCAGGATGGATGGTAGCAATCTGACTTAGACCTCACCTGGTATCTTCCAGTTCATGCCACTTTGTTCACTGAGGTCCTCACAGGCCTTCTATCCCTTTCCTCTGGTGACACCAAACACTCTGTTGTCACCGAAATATTTTTAACTTAATTTTAATTTATTTTTATTAATTAAATTATTTTATTTATTTTTAACTTATTTATTTTGCATGTGATTGAGTGTGTGTGTGTGTGTGTGTGTGTGTGTGTACATATAACAGCACTCATGTGGAAGTCAGAGGCCAGCTATTGAGAGTCAGTTCTCTCCTTCTACTACATGTATCTCTTGTATAAGATCCACAAGCGTCTTTGCAATAGTGTTTGTATATTATAAAAATTTTCAATTTCTTTATTTTGGCTTCAAATGTCTTTATGTATAAAATTTCTCTTTTAATAGTTGGGTCAATTTTTTTTATTCAGTTGGATGGCATTAGTCTTCAATTTCGTTCATTTTCATCAGTGTATAACTGTTATATTTGGGGATCTCCTTCCTTAATCTGGTTTTAAGTACATTAGACACTCATTCATCCTCGATTCCTTGTTTACAAATTCACCTTCTCTCTGAAATGTGTTTGTAGCCTCAGAAGCAGTACCCACAACACTTCCATGGCCATTTACAGGCACCGTAAAGTAGTGAAAGTTTTGAATCATCCAATATAATTTCCTAAGCTGAGTTCAAAAAGTTAAGCTCATGCTGCATTGGTTGACTGTTTTATTGTTATGTCTCTGTTTACGACTGTGCTCAAGCACAGTCCTCAGATGGTACTGTCTATGTTCTAAGTCCAACAAGTGGCTGCGTTTGTGAGTTCATGAAATGACTGCTAATTGTTTGAAAAGCACCATGCTAGAAAGTATTGTTCTGCAATAGAAAGTTATGAACAGTGAAGTCCTGTTACTCAGGATCAAGAAACTGTCAAATTTTTCTTAGTAAGGGCTGGCTGCCTTGCAGGTTTGTAGAGGTGATACAACATGGGAGATGTTGAGAATGAAGGCAAAGGAGGCATGTTCTACTATCATGAGGCTGGCGAAGAATTTTTTTTAAAAAAAACTACCTGCTAAGAGCTATTGAGGAAAAGGGCTATGTGAAAGAGCAGATTTCAGTGGTGATTGAGCTGGCTTGTTTCCCAAGGAAATTGGCAAGCAAACTTCCACAAGGAAAATGGTGTTTTAGTTGACAAAAATGCTATCAGACGCTTGTGAGAAATTAAGTCTGCATTCCTGATAGGAATAATAGTTCATTAATTATGGTTTCTTTGTAGAGCATAGCTATCACATATAAAGACAATTGACTGTGTTCTCTGTTTCTTTTGGTTTCCTTTCTACCTGAAGGTTATTAATTTGAATATTTATCTTATGTTATTCCAACATGCTAAATTGTCTCTTCGTTTGTGGTACTTTTCCCACCAATCCTTTTGTTGTTTTTTCCAGATACACAGGCGTATACTTAAGTAGATCTATTTTCACTATATTCTTTTTTTTTATTGTGTACTTTCTCTTGTTAAGCTATGTTTCCTAACACCTCTAAAACAACATTAAATCGCAGTCAAAATAACAAGTATCTCTCCTTTGTTTGTGACTCTGTGGGGGATTCTTCCAACACTTCCCACTAAGTGGAAACTTTAAGCTGAAGTATATATAATCTTTAAAAGTATCTGTTGATTATTCTTTCATGCGGGGTATGAGTTTAATACTGCCCAGTGACTTTTATTACTAGTAGAGATGCTATTGTGTTTTTCTTCAATTTATTAATATTATGAATTATATTAAAAGAGTTTAAAATATAAAGCCATTTTACCTTGATATGATTTTCCCTGGTCATCACAACATACTATTTTAAATATGTACTTGAATTTTTCTCCTTAGTATTTTAATTGCATCAATGTTCATAAACCAAGTTCATTTAGATTTAAGCACAATTTGATTGCAGACTTGAGAAAAATGCTTAGTGAAGAGGTTTTTATTTTTATTAATGAACTCTTTAGATTGCTCCTCTGTATTAGGATGAATATTGATCAATCATGTTTTCCTATAAAGATTATCTTTCATTCTATATGTTTAAGTGGAGCTGGAGATGTATCTCCTAGGTTCCATCTAAAGTGTATCATAAGTCAGGCACGGTAGAGCACACCTACAATCCAAGCAACCTGAAGATAGAGGGAACCAGACCAAAGTTAAGGTCGGACTTAGCCATATAAGAAATTCAAGGTCAGTCTGAGCTTCAGGAGATTCCATATCAAAATTATGTATGAACCACTTGGGACTGGGGTTGTTGCTTCGTAGGAAAAATGTTTGCCTAGAATGCATGAAGTTCTGAGTTTATCTAAGCACTTCATTATCTGGGTAAGATTGTATCTTCCTGCAACCCCAGCACTTTCAGAGAGAGACAAAAGGAACAGAAGATCAAGGATATCCTCAGCTACATAGAGTTTGAGGCTAGCCTGGGCTATATGAGATCGTATATCTTAAAACAAGAGCCAAGTTTTAAAATACATTAATATCCAGTTGTCTAAGTAAGTTCAGATTTTGGAAAAATTATTCTCTTTGATAATTATTTCCCAATTGTTACTCTTCATTCTGTATTTGACCTTTCTCCTTAAAAAAAACCAAAGGAAAGAAAAAAAGAAAAAACAGAAAAAAGAAAAAGAAAGGAAGAAGGGCTTCAGTCATTTGTCTATTCTGATACACTTTCCATTAGAAGGTGTAACTGAGTTAAGCATGGGGTCTCTTTGTTTTATGTCTCACTGTTTTAATTTTGTCTTTATTAACACATTCATTTTATCTTTCAGTTCTTTTTAGTTTAGTTTTGTTTTCTTTAGCGCTTTGAAATTTTTTCTTGATCTATTTGTTTCAAGAGCAATCTAATATCACTTACTTTAGTGTGCAGGCACAAAAGCTTTTAAGCTTTTCTGGCCTTCATTGCATTCTGTTGTCCCTAGAGAGCACTATGCAGTTGCCGGGGCTCTCTTCTGTTTTACTGTTGTGTGTGTTCTTGCGGATCAAGCAGCTTTTCCCATCAGAATTCATAGTTCAGTCTAAACCTGTAAAACCTTACTGGTTACATTGCTCATTTCTTCTGTTTCTTAATGTTTTCCTCATCTTAGACCAGAAAGTGTAGGGGTCTATGATCGTGGTGTCTCAGACATTTTTCTCCCAGAATCTGCACGTAATTTGCTTTATGGATGCAAACAATGTTCAATTATATACATAAATATTAGTAACTGTCTAAATTTCCATTACAAATCATAGTAGCATTTTAAAGTGCCATCCTATCCTTTTCTGTCTTCTTCATTTCTCATTTGTAGGAAGCGGAGATTACAACCTCCGTGTTATTTTGTATATACACTGTTGATTCACTTTGCATTGTACTTTACTTTGCCCCTAAATCTTAAGGGTAGATTTATATTAGCTGGGGTTGATCTCTTTCAGTCTTTTGAGCTTGACTCCTGTGGACCTTCAAACTGTTTTCCTCTTCTTTTTACTCCAGACATTCATTGTCACGTACCTACCCTCCGCCCTTTTTTGTATGCGTGTTTTCTGTCATTCTGAAGGTTGTGACCCAACTAGAACACACATAAAGGTATTCTCCTGTGTTTGACATTATAAACCACACACACACACACACACACACACACACACACTCACACACACATATTTACATGGAGCCTATTTAGTCACCTTTGGGCTATAGGTTCACAAGTGAATAATTTGGGTGAAAGAAAACATGGTGTCCATCAGTTCTAGAACTGTGGAAAATATTGTTTGTTCTCTCTACCAGTTGAATGCCTTCACCACTGGTACACATGGGTGTACCTAACAGACAAGCACAAGAACTGAGAGAAATACAACTTTGAGAAAAATGGTTTTCTGTGTAGCCTGTGAGCCTCCCACCCTGAGATGCTTTGAAGGAGAGAGGGATGATTTTGGTTTGGGGAAGAGTGTCCTACACCAAACACTTCCATGACAACTGTCTTAGGATCCTATTATCCTTGAGGCCTCATTGTGAAGCACACACAGAGTTGGAAGGTCCTTAGCTTGCTCTAATCGTTTTCACTTGAGAAATTTACATCCAATGGAGTTAACTGACTTCTTAGGATTCTTCTGCCAAATGACTGTAGTCTTCAAGTTTCTAAGTCAGGAGAAGTTTTCTACTACCTATCATAAAATGATTGTGGTTTAGAAGTTTTACCCCAAAGTCACAGCTGCAGATCAAGTTGCACAAGTAAATTACTAGATTACAAACTTTGGAATCTTATTCATGGGTAAATCTACCTCACCGAAGTGCTGTAAAGATGAAGAAACAGGGGTTTCCATGGTGTTACACAGCAGAGGGAAATTTCAGGCATTGCCAACCAGCATCAGGCTCAGTCAAGACATTGACCATAGCCTGGGAACTGGGAGAGTAGGGTATGGGGTGTTGTGGAAAAACTCAGATGTCTGCTGTATCAGGTAGTTGAATGAATAAATGGGTCAGAGGCAAGTACATAAATGTCTGAATATACAACAAGGGTGTGTGTGAGCTCAAGCAGGTGTGTATTGGGCTGTGCATGTGTATATGTAGGCATAATATTGAACTGGGAGGCACCTGACTTTTGAAAGTGGATGTGGTTGTTTGGCCCCAGGAGAGATTTGATTTTTGAGTCTAATGCTGCCTGATGACATGTTTTTATCAAGATAAAACATAAACAAATATTTGATACAACCAACTGATTGTTCAGCATTAGCTCAACATGGTAGAGCACTATATAGTCTTTCAAAATATGGAGTTGTTCATTAATAGATTTGAGATATGGCCACCAGCTGAGAAAGAATGAGATTCTGGAAGGACAGACTAATAAAGAGAAAGGAGACCACAGTAACAAATGATGAAATATTTATTTAAATCTATTCTTGAGACATCAAAAGCTGAGTGCATTTATAATAAAGGATTCAGGGAAGAAGTTCTCTTTCCAGGTTCACCACGATGGTTACCAGGTTGTCATGTCTTCTGTTATTACAATCCAGATGTTATGACTGCGATAATTTACAATTTATATCACAGAAAAACAATTTCAGGGTAGGAACTTTAAAATGAGGAGAAAAATATGAGAATCCAGCATTTTCATACTGTAAAGTTGCTATTTTATCAACATCCTGGAAATACTTTATTCCATTTACAATCTTTTGGCTACACAATGCTAAAAGGAAATGTTTTCATCCGCATGCAAAGCACTATAGCTTCAGGATACAGCTCTTAAATGTACATCTCAAGTGACTGGCAGGAGATGTTGTGAAGATGGTTGTGAACGGTGAAATACCTATTTCCTATGAGGAAAATAAAAAGGAATTGTTCAGAATAATTATAGTAACCAGATGATATAACTAATTTATTCAGAAGACATTTTGATGCCATTTAATAAAAATTATGTATCCATCTCTTTATCAGTAAATTCCTCAGCATTTTTTACTTGAATTAATTTTCATTTAAAGATGATATATTAAAGATCTTTTAAAAACATGTATTTGTAAATAATTATAAAAAATAAGATTTATCAATAAATGATGTTTTACCTTGATTTTCTTCATTCCTGTGTCTTTCTCTCTCTTTTCTGTTGTGTTTTGTTTTTCTATTTTAATGCTGAATCAGGGACCCTACATATGCTAAGGAAGCACTATACCACTATGTTACACCCAGGCATACAGCTCTGCTTTTAAATTTAGTAAATAATGCCACATATTATGACATTTTATGGGTGTGTTAAAATTATAGCAATTTTAATGTGATATCAGTATGAAATGACTTACTTCTCCATATTTCATTCATACTGATTTTGCTGGTACTTGGTCTATCATAGACATCCAGTGGATGCTTGGTGAGTAGCTAAGTGGATGGAAACTTCCATAGAAAAGTTAAATATGTATACTCAAGAGATTGTATACTTTTAAGTAACTTAAGACAGTCATCATATTTATTACATGAGTCATCCGCACACAGAAACAGCTAATGGCTGTATAACCTACATTTATGAAAGTTTTAATAGATTTCAAAATTAACATAAAAACTTTACTTGTCAGTGATCTTGGTTTGAATCAGCCAGTTGATGAAGTCCCTGGTGGCAAGATTATCGAGAATCGTGTTCATCTCGTCAGAGAAGGAGCCATCAGCGTGTCTGCGGCCGAGTTCCTCGGCAATGACAACTTCTTCCGGGAAACTAAGAAAAGAAGGGTTGGAGTCAGTGTTTCTCTCAAATAAATTCTTGTGAACTGTTGATCGTTGGCGATGTATGTGGAAGTTATAGAGAATCACATTGGGGTGGGGGGTTGACTAAAACCCCTTCCTTATGCAAGCTTACACAAGGAGGAGATCATTAAAAGCTAGAAGGTTTTGGATCTCTACCCTGAACCGACGCTCGTAGTGTAGGAGGAGCTAAGGTGGGAGGAGTAATGAGAGGAAGAGGAAAAGGAAGAGGTGGAGCTAGGGAGCAGAGATGTAGGAGCGATGGAGGATGTTCATATGTCTGTACAGTCAAAGGTAGTTGGTATATCTAGGTTGGGTATTGGCTTCTGATTGTATGGGCATCTTGTTATTGAGCTTTACCAAACATGTAAAGCTTTTGGATAATTTAAGCATTAGAGTCTCATTTTCTTATTGGGCCTGCATGGATGGCGGGATGGTCTGGGCAATGCCCAGCCTTGCAGAGACAGTGTGGAAGATTGGTAGAGCCATTTCCCATGCTGACGTCTGGTGGGTGGCAGGGCTGGTGTTTCTGGCTGGTCATTTCTAGCTGCTGCCTGCACATGGCCTCTGGCTGAGAAACATGGCAGCTGAACTAGGCCGAGCCATCACAGCTTAGATAGTCGGCTTTACCAGAGGCCGGTTTTAAATAATTACATCAACAATGTAGCTTCGACTTTTTGAGTAGCCCACGCCTTAAAGATTTTAGTTAGTTGACAACTCATACATTACTATTTAAGCTATTAGTTTTTCTGAAACTCAACACAAATACACCGTGCTCTGGAAAGTCAGTGACTGGGAAAGCAGTCTTGCAAAATTCAGCAGTAAGGGATTAAAATTCCAGCTATGCTTTTTTTCCCCCACTCCTTCTCCACAGTGGAATTCTGGGTATTTGTTACACACCATAGATACCCATGAAGTTGCACCATTGCTTTTGTAGGCATGACGGGTAGTTCTTACAAGTCAGCTCCTTTGCTAGTTGCTCCTCATTTCAATCTTCTCAGCAAGCATGTTTTAACTGTGCTCAAAAATCAGAGTTGAATATGAATTTTCTCCCACTTTATTTCAAATGGTCAGAAGAAAGCGAGATGGTTCAAGAGTAGTGTGTGATTAAGATCTAAGTGTCTAACTAAGCGTGCTATCCCTTTTCACCTTGAACGTTGTGTGGCTATCTCTATGGTGGCTGAGTACATGGTTACATATGGATGATGTCGTTATATGTTTGAATTTTTATTAACACGTGAATACAAGTTGAATGAATATGTAACTTCAAGTCAGACTATGACCATTTCATTAAATATTAAAATATTTTTTTAAGTTTTCAGAAGAGTTCCCCCCCCATAGGATACTCTTTTATTATTATTATTTTTAATCATCAGATACTAAACCAGAGACTTACTCTCGCCTTCCTCGGCCTTTCACCAGCCAAGCAATGAATTCCTTTGCTGCCTGGCCCTCCAAGTAAGAACTCACATCACTGGTAAAGGTCCCTTCAGCGTGCCTCTCAAATTCATCATGACGTTTGGCAATGTTGTTCCTGAAAGAAATGTGGGAGCCGAATTGAAGTTTTGTGTCTTTTCTAATGTGTTTCTCCCTGATAAGAGGTGGAAACCTTAGGCTCAGGTCTGAAAGGCAAAAGGGCTAAGGAGTTTGGGAGGTGAGAGTGGTTATAAAATTATTTTGAAGTTCTGTTAATGATCTGGATGGAAACTTTGTGGGGAAAGGCTAAGGGCATTTTTAGAGAGGCTAAACCATCCCTTCCTTTTCCAGGGGCCATTTCCACCTCCTCTTCTTCCTCATGCTGTGGCTGTTAAAGCTTCATTTAGGTTTTACTTTATCTCAGGACAGGAAGGCTGCCCACTCTGCCATGTTGCTCACAGTTAGAGTAGGTACTTGTTATTAATGAACATCTGGCCAGAGTCAGTTAACTGATTCAAGGGAAAACAAAGGACCGTCTTGAACTATTATGAGAAGAACCATATGATAACGGATTAAAGAAAGCAAATGCTCTAGCAGGAGAGAAGCAAAGTGAGCTCTTATCAGCTGCAAGCATGTGTGAAGAACCCAGGGGTGACAGAACAAGTAACCTGCAGTCGCATGCTGTATATCGCCCTTTTGGAAGGTTCATCTTAAACAGACAATAAATAGCTGAGGTTAAGGGTTGGTCACCTTGTGTTAGTTTGTCCACATTGTATAATTTCCACTCTAGAAAATCAGAACAATTGTTTTCAAGTCTATAAATTTGTGTTTTCTCATAGTTTGGATGTCTTACCTATAAGTCACTGGCAGAGACACTGTCAGACCTCAGGTCTTCTCTGACCACTATTGCTATCTTCCTAGCTGCTGTACTCTCCACAACAAGGATATGTGTGTCCTATCTCCTCTTCTCATCCTCTCTTCCTCCCCTTTCTGTCCCACCCAGATGCATCTATGTCCTTTTCCTGGTTTTTAGATTTCTTCAGCTACTTGGTATGCATAACTCCCTTTCCCATGTGGGCTATCCTCCAAAGAAATTGTGAAATTCCACCATCTCTGTGAAATTCTTGTGGATAAATTCCCCCAGTAGCCTAGAAGTAGCAAAGCCCCCCAACACTCCTCAAACAAAATCCAACATTAAAATGTATGCCTTAGGATGGGTTTGTGTTCCTGATTGCCGCCTTCTCTCTTTATGCTCTGCAACTAGCTAGGCTGTGATTTAAATGCACTTCTTGGATTTCATGTTACAAGAGAATGGATGCATCTGTTTTTTGTACTTTACCAATGAACAATGAAGCTAAGGTATAATCCTCATGAGATCACAGTTGTTGACCTGAATCCCTCAATGGCATGTTGGGAATTTGCTCTAACTTTTAGTAAGAATTACATTCTCTATCTAGCAGGTCCCCAAAACTCAGTTTCCAGTTTTAAAAATTACTAAGAGTACTACTGATTTAAAATAACAAAATGTCTTTGTCACAAAGGTGTGTGGATAAGGAATCCGATAGAACTGAGACGTGCACACAAGGGGTAGGTGTGCCCAAACCCAGAAACATCCAAAATGAGTGAGCCTGTTTGGTGGGCTTGATAAACTAGGGGAGTCGAGAGAATTTCTTAATATGCACTTGTCTATAGCAACTTCAGACTCTTACCGGTTCCTCTTGGTGTTCATCAACCACTGCACAAAATCTTGGGCACGGCGGGAGTCCAGGTATTTGCTGTAGTCGCTGGTGAATGTGCCCTGTGAATGGCGTTTGTCTTCATTCATCTGATCAGGGTCCTCGAGCAGTTCTGTCTGGGAAGCTGGGAATGATCTGTGAGCGGCAGTGATTAAGCAGCATTAATAATACTGCAGGAGTGGTTACTCCAAGGGTAAGTACTCTGTGAGTACACACTTTATAATTAGGCGTATTGAGAAGATTCCTCACTACAAAATAAAAGGCCCCATGCAGTAGTAAGCCTGCTGTTCTGCAGAGGCCTTGTAGTGGTTCTCAACCTTCCTAATGCTGCGACCCTTAAATACTGTTCCTCACGTTATGCTGACCCCCAACCATAATGTTATTTCATTGCTACTTCATAACTGTAATTCTGCTACTGTCATGAATCATAACATAACCATCTGATACATGACTCCCTGACCCCAAGGGGTCACGAGCCACTGCTTAGAAGACCATGACCTGCTCAGTAGACTAGTGTATTGGACTTTAGTGTATTGGAAGATAGTCGTTCTGAAATTTAGCAACAGGTTTCTCAAATGTTTTCTGAAACAGGATGAAAGAAATCTTTTCCAGTAATTAATCTACTCATGATGATGCTAATATGACAGAGGAGAACAGTGACTTGAATATTTTAAAACTTTAAAAATCCCAAATCGCTTGTTTGGGCAGCAGATCTGTGCCCCCAAATTTGTCTTGCACATACTAATGTTAAAAAAAAAAAGCTCAATTACTTAGCTATACGATAGCTAAAGATTGGAGAAAGGGACAAAAAACACCATCTGCTAATTTGAAAATTCCTGGTGGATATTCCTATGTAACTGGTTGGCATGACAAATATACAGGGATACCAATGTAATAACCACAAATGGTATACTATTTTACTTGTCAAATTAAAATTATTAAGCAGTAGAGAGGGTAAAACATTTCTCTACTGCTCATGGGAAGAGAGATGAACTCCTACAGCTTTTCTGAATGGCAAATCAGCAAGGTTTTTTGGTACTAATTCTGGTTTAGACTCACTCACACCCGTTGACACAATAATGTCATTGCTGGAAATCTACCCCAGAAAGTATTAAGAAATGTGAGGCAAAATGCATATGGACACACCTTCTGTGTAGCACTCATCCTGGGTAAAATTTAAGACTTCTTTAAATTCCCAGTAGAAGAGGAAGATGGAAATAAATATTGTATATGATGTGAAAAGCACGTAACTCTTACAAATCAGATGTGTAATGAGTATCATATTAAAAAAGAAAGTTAACAATATAACTCCAAGGGAAAAATATATTTCATGGTAATAGAAGCTCAGAGATATTTGCACTATAGTTTATACAGGTAGTGAGGAGGGGCTAGGAGGTTAGGGAGGGACAAACTAATATAATGCTATTTCAATTTAAAACTTGATTAAAAATCTTTAAAACCCAGGAAAGTAACACACTAGTTTTATATACTTTGAATTGTTTTCTTTGGGCAGTAGATATTTGAACATTTAAAAATGTTGCTTTTTTTTTTAAACATTTTACATCTTAAATATATATGAGTTTTGTAATTAACAAAGGATAATGTTATTTTTAAAAGCATGAGAAGGAACTGGAGTTGAAATAGTTAAAACGATGTACTAAAGATTATCATCTGAAGAATTCAAAGGACTATAGTCTCCCACTGACATGCTTCTAAGCCGAGCCACCCTGATTTGTATCCCAGAACAGCCCACCTTTAACATCACTGTGTTTTTTCAATATTTCAAACTGTACAGGGAAGGTATCCCTCCAAACCCTGGGCCCCTACTCATCAATCACGGTTCTCACAAATCTCATTCTAACCACGGTTAGGCTGCTCTACTGTTTAGTACCTGGGGTTCTCCTCCGTGTCTTGAAGGGAATGCTGCCAGCTGCCTTGTACCAGCATTATAAGCAATCCAGCCACAATGTAAATGGTCTTCATTTTTTTATATCCTGCCGGATGGAACACAGAGTAGGGGGTAGGGGAATGATGGGGGATAAAGCAGTCCAAACGAGCTCAATTTTGACTAAGTTAATATTATACGCAGACAAAAGTTATCCTGTCTATTTTATCCTGCTTATGGTTCCAATGCCACATTAAATTCAAATAGAATATATCCCCCTCCCCCTCAGTGAATTTTGATAAGGAAAAAAACTAACACAAAGGATCTGTTCTACTATTAGGCTTTTCATTAATGTAGGACACTTCTGTTAATGTTTAGAAGGCTCATTTCCAGACTTGAAATAAAAGTGTCCACAATAAACATTTAAAATACCCTCTGTAGATGATATGCTGCATATGGTTAGCCAGAGTGGCACCTTATCCATAACACCACCCCTTCACTATCAGTCTGGCTTTCAATTAATCGTCCTTCACTTCCAAGCATTTACATTATACTGCATTTCAACCATCTTAAAGCCGCCTCGGGCTACAACTTGGCATACCAGCTGTCGGTTCAGATGTATTATTCATTTATATTTTAAATAGTGTAACTTGGTCTAGACTTTGTAATTATAAAGCGGCCAACAGATTTGAGGTATTTTAGGGTGCTTTGACCTGTTCTAAATTAAAGGAAAAATCATTTTAAAGACAAGCAATTTGCAATAAGAACTAATGCTCCTGGCAACTTGAACAATCACAACTAAGAAATTAAAGATTAGTACTTAGTGCTTGATTTTGAAGTCCCAAAGTCCCCCGGTTGTCTGGTAATTATACTCGGTCTAGGAAATGACATTTCCTATTAATGACGTTGTACCTATTTATCTGCAGCATACACCTGGTTTCTTGTCTGTTTGTCAAAAATATACCCTATGAGAAACTGTAAGATACCAGGGATGTGGTGATGAGGTTGTGGGTCTACATGGATGTGGGCCAGGATGCCTTTAAAGAGTGAGCTCTTCTTCTGTTTTCTGAATTGAAACCTTGAGCCCACAATGTGTCACAGGCTTCTCTCTGCAACCTTCCAACTCTCATGTTTTATTTTTGAGAAACGGAAATTTCAGCCCAAGTTTCATTAGGTTTTTACATAAATAAATGAAATGAGTACTTTCAGCAAATGACATTTGGTTTGGAATCAGGGTTTTACAAATATTATCATTTTAAAACATCAATCTTTTCTTTAACATCTCAGCCATATTTACTATCTGTCTTTGGCAGTAAAATAGACTGTAATACCTGGAGTGGTAATTTTCTGAAATAATTAATACTTATCGATGAACTGGCCAATCAGACAAAACAGCATAACAGAAATTGTGCTTTCTTCCTTCTTGATGATCAACATTAAATGGTTACCTTGACATGTCTTTGATTGTACCTTTCAATGGTAATATGTTATTATAATATTGAAGAGTGAAAGCAACCATTTCCTTTTAGGATCATAATGCTGTTGGAAAGCCTCTTGCAAAAGACTGAACAATGCCAACTCAGTCCTAAATAAACCCTTCAACCCAAAGTCCCTGAAGGTTCTGTGATGGCCCTGGTCATGCCTATAAAGGGTAGACTTTGAATGGACAGCACTGTGAGAACATACGTCTTCTAATGCAACCTCCTGATATAACTCACTTTCCTTCATCCACTTTTTAAAGTTAAGAAACTTCTGAGAAATAAAATAATTAATCCATTGCTTTAATACTATTGTTGAGACTTAAATATATTATTTTAGCGTCACCGTTGTAACCAATAAGTAATTTACAGTTACTTCTCTCCTCTTTTAGCTAGTGTAAAGAAAGAGAATCTCATATTTGAAAAAAAAACAAAGAGAAATACCACAAATTTCCAATAAAAACTAAAATTAGACTTGCTACAGTACTACTCTCTGTTTGGAAAGTCTTAGAAAAATAATCGGAGGTTTAGGAAAGTAGAGATTATTTTATTTTCCTAAGATATACTGGTGTTGTAGGGTATATAAACACTTTCTACTTCCTTATTTCCTTTAATAATGAGTCCCTAGATAAGTGGTTCTCAACCTTCCTAATGCTGTGACTCTTTAATACAGTCCCACATGTTGTGGTGACTCCAACCATAAAGTTATTTCCAATGCTGCTTCATAACTATAATTTTGCTACTGTTATGAATCATAATGCAAATATCTAATATGCAATACCTATGAAGGGGTTATTTGACCCCCCCAGGGGGGCATAACCCACAGATTTAGAAATAACTGCCCTAGAATTTATTGAAACGCACTATGCTTGATAGTTGACTCCATTGCTGGCATTTGTGAATTGGAGCTTTATCTTTATGAAGTTAATAGTTCCTTCAGAATATTTACTTGATCTTTCTAAAGAGACGTACAAAATTTCATTTCGGATGTAACTACTTTAGATTTTATTTACAACTATTGGTGCTCAATAGATGGTAAATAACTGTTAGTTTATAACTCATATGAAGAAATTCCAACTTATTGATGGCGCTTACTTTCTGCTCCAAAGATGTTAGCTTTAATTTAGAAAGGGTTGATATATAGGCCTGATGCTTTGAAAAATTTATTAGAAATCTGGATATTTGGAAGATGATACTGAATATCTTCTTTTAGAAAATAAGCGCTTTAAAAAAATCTTTTAATTCATAAAGAAAAACTGCTGTTATAGTCTTGGTAATGGACACATTTTCTTGTGAAATTAAAAAGCTCCTTCTGTTCAAAGTAGTATGCACATCTTTCAAGTCAAAGCAAAAATATTTATTTTTCTGAATATTTACTTATTTGAACATACTGTTCACATTGTAGCAAATGTGCTGGCCTAAATCTTTGTTTTTCTTTCTGTTTTATACATGCATTATATTATTTCTCTAAGTAATCTGAAAATTCATTACAATAAAGTAGGTATAAGTCAAGTCAATAACCTTTTGATCTAAACGGTGTTCTTCAATAGTTCTATCAATAAAGTAACAGATGAAAAAACCCAACATTTTAACTCATAGTACTTAAACATACTTCACTGCCTAACGTTCTCCACACAGCCCCTGCCGCACAGTGTGCCTCTTACCTTCTGAGACTGAGCAGAGGACAGGTGTAGACAGTGGGAGCTCCCTTAGGAACTTTGAGTGTGTTCCGTGCCCAGGCTCTGCCCTTCTGCACCAGGGTGCTGTGCTTTTATATATTCTCCAGGCTGTTTAGCCTTGCAGATATTACGCTGACAATATAAATTTCTCATCTGTAAATAATGGGGTTTTGTTCAAATGATTTCACTCGCCCACTCACTTTGCTCATCTGCTTTTTTACGCTGATAACGGGTTGAGACCTCAGAGGCCCGGAAACTTTATATTTACTCTTGTGCCTTTCTGTTTGGGAATGGAAAGGGCAGTTTGGAAATCAACCCTTCCATCTCAGTCAGGCGTGAAAATCTGCTGAAGTTCTCTGAAGTGAATTTTGACGTCAAACGAGCCTAGTCTCATTTGAGGGTCTTGTCTCTTGATTTACTATTTGGCCATCCTCAGTTCCTGAATAACTAATAGATCATCCATCTAGGCAAACAAATCACTCACCCAGTACACACACATCAATAACCCACTCATCCACACTCTATGGAATAAATTTGTATTCTCTTTGTGGGGAGATTTTAAATGTTAATTAAAATGTAATGTTCACCATGTTAATGAGACATAGAAGGCAAAATGAGAATACCCAGCATCACTGATGCTGATAGCAAAGGGTCTATTATTTCTTTTTTTATCTTGTGAAAATGGTTTTAAATCTAATTTTACTGAGAAGGGGTGGGGGCATTAGAATACAAAGAAAGATACAGGAGGCAAACTATTGAGAGGAGATGCATGCTGTTACTTTCTGTAGCTTGCAGCACGTATATAGGTCCTTACTAATTATAGTAGTAGCAGATACAATTCTAGCCATTTCAACAGAAGGAAATATAAGATGGGAAATAACCAGGATGTATGAACAGACAGCATGAAGCTCCTATGATCATAAGTAGATTTTCTCCCTACTTTTCTCATCAATAAGCTATGCAACCTTGGCCAAGCCACACATTCTTTGGAACTCTATTGCTGATTTATTAACCATTTGTTTAAAATGAAACTCATATTCTATACGACAAGATCACCACAGCATTTCCCACCTAAGTCTGGGTGTCCGAATGTGTCAACTCCGTGGTGTAATTGGTAACTTTCGTAGAAATAGATCATTGAAACAACTGGAGCAGTACTCTGAATGAACTTAATTCTTCAGTGTGCTCTAACTGGTGGAGGAGGAACTACATTACGAAATAGGTACCATTTTCCATGTCAATTGGGAGACCTTACTGAGGGGTTTTGTGCTAGTTATCATTGATGATATAAAGCCCTGGTACCCAGAGTCAGGTCCAAGGATCAGCATACATGAGATCCTATTAAAAATGAAAAATCTCATGCCTCAGATTTGATTTACCTGTGCTTTACCTAGGTCCCCAGAAAATCTATTAGCAGGTTAAGCTGAAATCACAGCTGTATAAATTGTCAAGTTCACTTTCTCATTGGTGCTGCTGGTGTCTTGATCCAAGGGCAGCTCGTGGCAGAGCCAGCAGATGGGGTGAAAGAGCAGAGAAAGGTGTCCAGCCCCAAGTCTGGCAGAACTAACTCAATTGCACATATTAAGCTTGGAAGTGTGGACTGGCTTATGTGGACTAGATTGCTCTTTATGACTGCAAGTGTCAGGATTGTAACAGCCACATATTTACTAGATGTCTTGTCACCTTCTGTCCCTTTTATCCTGCGTCCATTTCCCCTCTCTTTTTTTTTTGTCTCCCATTTTTCCTCCCTCTCTCTTCTTCCTTTTCTGATACTACTAGTCTGTGAAGCATCCCTAAGCAGAGGGTTCTGCAGATGATGTTTAAGATGTCTAAAAGCCGTAAATACAGCACCAGAGTCTTGGTAAAACTTTCTCTTGGTATCTGTTTTCTTTTTTTCTCCTCCTTACTTGCTTTCTGCTATGTTAGAAGTAATCATCCCTTTATTTATTTATTCATTTTTTTCAGAAAATAGTTCTGTAACTCTGCCTCCACCCTACTAACTATGGCTCTTAGAGGCAAGGACACTATGTAGATAAGCCTTATGATAATCCAGAAGCATTTGTATAGTACCCTATCTTCCTCCACCTACTAGGAGGAGCAAATAAGCTTCTTAATAGGCATTGTGTTAAGAGATGATATGGGTACTAAGATGAGCATTAAATTCATTTTGAGTGTATAGATTCAATGGTAACTTTAGCATCAGCCACTACTTGGCTACAATTGCCATCAATGCAGTTGTTGAATTGTTTATATGGGAGGCAGCGACAGTGGTAGGTATGTATGTGTAAGATTACTATTAAAGAGTTCAGCTTGAAGCAGAGGAGTTGTGTGTTTGGCAGGGATGTTGCCTAGAATTGTTCTATTGGAGACAGCATGGAAGGCCTTGGCTGTCAGTCATGTTATGAAGTAGTAGATATGATTTAGCTTCCTGAAAGGTTGATTTTACTGACCTGTAATAAAGTAATGATTATATTATGAAATACAGTAAATTATTTTTACTCTAGAGTTTAAGGTAAAAGAAGGTACATCATCAGCAACTTTTATTGTTCTTTCTGAGACTTACAATAAAGGACACCTTCCATGTGCTGTCAACCTACGCAGCTACACAGGGTCACAAGCTTAGAAAGCCCAACACTTGCTTTAATCCTTCTGTCTTACTGTTGTGAAATTCTTACTAACAAGGTTTCATATTTTTATTTGCACAGATTATGTAGCTGATCCTGTAGAAGACTTCACTCTGGCCTGATGTCATGAAGGGTGTGAAGTTAGTGTACATTGATTTCTGACAACTCTAGAGGATATTGAGACTGAAATGTCTGGGAATGGTCCATACAGCATTCTGGCAGCAATTGTACAGGAGGAAGGGTTATTATAATGTATTGTTCAAAGAATACAATACGTCATGGGCCCTTTTGGAGAACACTTTTTTAGTGTTTATAAAGTTATCAAAGCCCTGGTCCAGAAAAATTAAAGTACTATTTTGAAATTTAATTGCACAACTAATTCTCCATATATTTGTAATGAGGTAGTGAAAGCTCTGTGGTAACTATCTGCATAATCACAACATGCTAGCAATAATCTGGGGGAGCCATCCATACAGCACTGTTTACACACAATGTGGACAGTCTTTATTTATTAATATAGAAAGACTTCCAGATAGGTTGTTAATTGAAATAGATAGAAGCATTGAATAACCATATATCAGACTACCTTTTTGTGTTAGAATGAGAATAAATACATATTTATTCACATTTGCATTAAAATTGAAACAACACACAAGCCACTGACAAAAGTTTACTTAACTCTAGAACATAGAGTAGAGGCCTGTTGTAGTCAATGGAAAGGCACAAAGAAGTCTCCTCAACACACATCTGTTTTTATTTTCTGACTGTTTGGTTCAGACTGTTATACAAAACAACAACAAATTTCAACTTAGAAGTTGAATAGTGCAACCACCATATGAAGAGAAAGACTTGTAGTAAATGTTCAAAGAAGTTTTACTTATCTTAAGTTATGAATGAGAGATAGTTGAAATACCATTGGCAAGAGAAACAACTGGTAAATCATAACATAGAATTATACATATAATTGAATACTATTCAAAACCAAGGCACCAAGAATTGGCACCCACAATGATGCAGATGAATTATACAAAAAAATGTGCATCTTAAAAGAGCTGGACACACAAGAGTAAGTGCCATCTTGTGTGGATCCAGATATGCGAGTTCAAAAACAGACTAAACTGAGTCTTTAACATGGGCCCAAATTGTGGTTCTTTCTTGGATGAGGCCAGAAGAAATTGCCTTAGTTAGAATGTTCTGGTAAGAAAAAAAACTTTTATTGCAATATTTGTCAAAAGAGCCAAGCCAAAATAAATTATTTTAGCTTATGTAAACTGTGCATACTTAGAATACACACATACATATATATATGCACACACACATATGTGTGTGTTTGTGTGTGTGTGTGTAATACAAAGGTGTGTGAGGGTTAAGTGGAGGCAGAGATAGCATTACAGGCAATACTGGTAGTATTCAGATCACTGGTGTATTATGTAGATCTGCTTACATGGTATATGTATGACATTTTTCATAACAGTGAAAAGAATTCTATGATAGACACTTGTTAGGAATGATTTATCAGTAGCAATTCACCAGTTGTTTTGGAAATCAAGAGTGTGCCTTCTCAGTTAAGGAGTAGAAAAGAGGTAAAAAATGTGAAATCCAAAGGCACAGGAGAGCAAAGAGCCCTCTGTGGGTTAGAATACTCTTCTCCATAAGAAGGTTTTTGTCAAAATGGGTGCAAACCTTCAAAGGACTAAAAAAAGAAAAAGAAATAGAAAAAGAAACTTAATGTGTGATGTTTGAGGGAAATGCTTATGTCAATTGGCTTTTTATTTTGGTTTCTAAGATTAAAGAAAAGGTTGAATGAATGTTATATGGAAACAATGAAAAAATTTAAAATCAGTTCATAGAATGTAATGATCAGATGCTTTTCATGTTTTTATGGGTGACTTGATGGGCTGAGGGATGTGGGGATGGCAAAGGAAGAGCTTCTGGGGGTTTCTAAGAGAGCAGAGGATGTGAGAAATACCCTTCATGAGAGATATTTAAGAATCAGTTCGTGACCATCCATCTGGAAAGATCTGGAGGATGCCTATGGAAGAGGAGGAGGCTCTAATAAGACGGATGGACAGTTTTCTTGCCCTGAGGCTCTGAGACCCTGTAGACAACTTAGTTATGAATCTGTGCAGGGGACCGTGTGGCATCATGGCTTAACAGTCCTTGATTTTTATCTTTTGTAAGTTCCCTTGTATAATGAGATGTTTAAAATTGTTCTAAGTTTCAGTTGTTATTTTTATTCTTAAAGCGAACAAAAAAAGAGAAAGAAAACAAAATCACATTTGTACAAAAGAATCTTATCTCATAATGTATAAGCAGAATATATATTTATGTGTATAAATACATATATATCATTGAATACATGTGCTATGCTACTATTTTTTGCATATTGTAGCTATAAAAAACCAAACCATATGTCATTACATTTATCCAACCTCTTGCTCATCTGGAAAGATTTTTTTTTCTCCAAGCTTCTAAGAGGCTTTAATGTGAACCAATTAAAACATTGTCGTTTTCAAAGTCTTCTCGGAAAGGAAGTAACTTCAGCCATTAGAAAATGTAACATTTGAGATCTGAATACTAAAAATACAGAAATGTAAAATGAAGTCATCAACACTGTTGTCTATTCATTGCGCTTTGTAATCAGCTTTGCCCCCGCCTGGGACTTGCTCAGCGTTGCCAAGTCACATGTAATCAGATGGATTGTGAAGATAGGCCCAGCTTTCTGGTGCCACTGGAGTGATAAAATTAAGGAAGATGTTGTGTAAAGCCACACAGCCTATTGCCTGGTTTTAAATAGAACCCTGTTTATTTTAGTTCAATTTATCATTTAGTGGTTTTTTTCCCCCTTCAAACCTAGAGAATGATTTTGTAAGTTTTCACTTTGTAATGAACTACTGAAGTCACCTGCTCTGTGGTCAGGGCCATGTCTGTGGCTGAAGTTCTCTAGTCCTGGCCACCCCTTGCTAAACAGTCCCTTGAGAGGTCCCTTCTTTGCTCCTGTGCTGCCGGGAACAACTAGACTCACTTCTCGCCCAATTTCAGGAAGAATCCCCTTCCATTTTAATCAAAATCTTGTTGCTGGATCATAATAGACTATGAACTGTTGGCTTTTCCTGAAGATGAAGAAAACTCTTGCTTTCTCTCATCCACATCCTTTGCCATAAGTCAGTCAACAAGAAGTCAATGACTTTGACTATTGCAATTCTTTCTGGATACCTTTGTCATAGCTTCTAGGCATAAAGCATGACCAAAAAAATGCTCCACTGAGTATCTGAATATATGGCTTGACTTATCAATTCGTATCTAACATTTTATAGTCCTCAGAAGTGTATCATATAAGGACAGTTGACATTGATGAAAATGATAAATTCAAAATATAATAACCATTTTAGGGGCTAGCCCATGACACCAAGACAGCATGTTCATTGAATTTATTTTCGCTTTTCACTTGACACTCAAATGTAGGCCAGGTATTTCCAAGGCAATATTGTTTGAAAGGAATGAAAGATATTTCTGTTGATTAAGGTCAAGATTTGTTTTTTTTTCAGTTCATGAATGAAAAGCGAATCCCTGAGAATAGAAATAGCTGTCAGTTATTCTATACATCCCTTAAGCCCCTCTGGATCAGATCTAGGTCTAAACCCACTCACAGATATTAGATAGCCAAGTTCACGATCTTAAGTCATTAAACAATGGCACCTGGGGAGTGTGATTAGGTATTTCTGAGTAGACTCAGAGAACTGACCATTGCTGCCCTCAGAATATTGCTGTCTCTCCAAGAAGTAAACCCAAACTCATTCTCTCTTGTCCCCTTTCCTAGCCCTTGACAGCTGTCAGTCTATATTTATGTGTTAGATTATGCTTCACATTTCACACTATTAGAACCACTCTCATGCAACCTATAATGTCTGACATCTTTTGCTTAGCATAATACCTTTAAGGTTCATCCATATTGGAGCAGGAGCCAGTCATTCACTTTTTATATGGCTGAATAATACACCAGCGTATGTACAATCTGGTGTGGTGTTTTGGTTGTTCATTTCTCATTTGATGGGCATTTGGATTGGTTTACCTTTTAAACTACTGTGAAAACTGTCATTTTTAATGTTTGTGGACAAGATCTGCTGTGGATATACCTTTATTTATTTTGTGCAAATAACCAGGAGCAGAATTTTTAGGTTATGTGATTATTCAATGTTCATCTTTCTGAGAAACTTACAATTCTTACCCCAAGAGACAATGAAGGTTTCACTTTTAGGTACATGAGTCACAAGGTTTAGTATATCACTTGATTAATTTTTTTCTTTGTCTTCAGCAGCTAAAGATTTCACAGAGGGCATTAGAAGTACTTAGGACTAGAAAACCAGTTTCCAAAGTCTAGAGACTTCAGAGTCAGGGACACTCAGGGGTGGGATGAGGATTACTCTTTGGAAGAGTAATCAGAAAGCTAGAAGATCAGAATACAGGGATTTGAGAAGTGAGTTTCTAATGACTGCAAGGTTTAAGTAATCTGACTGCACACAGGCATAAAACATAGACCTGGGATAAAATAAATTAGCATTTATCTTATGAGTTTATTCTTTGCTTTAAATAGAGGTATGGTTAGGATAAGTAAAATGTAAATAGTAATTTTATTGCAAAGAAAAGTGGATTTTGGTGGTGGTGGTGTTTTTGTTGTTGTTGTTGTTTGGTTGGTTTTTTCTTGCAAGAAGATTAGATCAAAATGCCCTTTCTTCTACAGAAGACACTCTGCTGTACTGTTTATAGAAATGACATTATTTTTCTAGCAGCTTAGTTTATTGAGGAGTAATGTTCATTTAAGACCTTTGTCAATTTAAAAATTATGTTCATTTTTTTGTTATTGAATCAGAAGAAGTTTTGTATATATGCATATATACATACATAGCTCTAGCTATAAAATACATAAATATATCTATAAGATTACATATACACATATACATGCATATAATAAATAATATAAAAATATTCAGATATTTTTCAAAAATAGATAATATTTTAATGTTAAAAATTATATACTTTTTAAAAGCTACACTTATTCACTATACATTCATAATTTCTATGACTTTACATATTTTTGGGAAATATGACACAAAGCTGATGTGAGAATTTTTTATTTACAATATTTATTATATATCATAAAATTTGATAAATTTACAATTATTTTTAAAACAGTCCACACAAAGGCATCTAAATATATCAAGTATCTTATAGAAGAAATTCATACTGTGTTTCACCTGAGACTTGGATTCTTCACCTAAGAAGATTATGCAAATAGTAGCTTATGATTTTTGATATTATAACTTGCAAAAGCAAATAATAAATGTTAACGGTACTTTGGCAATATATAGGTACACGTGGCTTCTGTTAAAACAAAAATTGATAACCATTAAGTAACAAAGGAGTCAGACCTGATCTAGAAGACATTTTCCAGGGACTCTCATGAAATTTTATCTTTGTCTTTCTAAAAATGTAATCTGAAGAACGGAAGCCTCAGAGGTACACATTCAGTCTTCTTTCTTCCTGGACCCCGTTCTTTGCTCAGTATGAGCCTGGTTGGCATGATGTACCCCATGCCAATTTGGGAACTATTCTTAGCTGATATCATGAAAGTGTCCTTCAACCCTTCCCCCACCTACGTTTCCATGGCTACAGGGTAGGAGTTGACAGGAGAGCAGGCATGGGAGTGTACGATGCGAGAGTGACGTTTGTTCGAAGACATCAGGAAGGACGCTATGGAATGGAGAAGAGATGGCAGGAAGATTGGAAAGCCAGTATCATTTTTAGTCTAGGCTTGAGTGGGATTTACATAGGGGATAGCTTAGCCTGTTTACACACACAGTTTCTCTGTGGCCAGAAACAAGCTACAGACACTGCGGTCGTCATTACATTACAGAGCAGTGTAAAGCTTCATTTTAAGATCAACCCATCTATGTTTATTGAGCAAGCACTTAATAGACATGCCATTGACTGCACTTAAATTCTAATCATGGCCGATAAAAAGCTTACTACAAATGCTGTAATTGTTTAGACACTAGATTCTTCTAATTGTATACGTTTGTGGGGAACTTCATGCATAATCACTCCTGCCCCTCTCCTTCTCAAACTCCTCCATGTATGGATTGTGTGACTAATGACAGTAATGCATAACCTGAAGGACTGTGCACAATCACAAGACAAATATGGGAGGAGTCAGGAGTTCACGGCTCCTTAGGTGATAAGTCGGTTACACATAGTTTACTTTTGTTTTCCACAAAGACATATGCTTTTACTTCAGCTTTACAGTTTCATGTAAGACCGATGGGCACAGAGCCTCAGCTTTAGTTTACAGTTAAAAGAAATAAAGCACACTATTAACATAGAAGCAGATACCTGTGTGTCATTCAAAACTCACCCTTCTGGCTTCTCTCTTTGAAACTGGGAAGGTCTGGGAAAATCAGACCCTTACTTTTGTGTAGCTGCTGTGGGAGACAGCAGTTCTCATGCATTAGATGCTCCTACTAGCTCACCAACCTTCCACTTTTACTTTGCAGGGTCTTCATTGTAACTGACCATCCTTGGTCACTAGGGTAGCTTCACCCATTCTGATTGCCTACATGACCTCAAAGATTACTTTAACAGGGAACTTTATGCAAAGTTGTCTAAGAGTTTATCTAATAAAATTTCAACTAGCATTTAAATATGTTTCACCAAGGAAGGTGTAGATGGTGGTGGTGATGATGATGGTGATGATGATGATGATGGGATGGGGATGGGGATGGTGACAGTGAGCACAACCTATTGAAAGTATTTTTCTCTGAATGCTGCCTAAGTCGGGAGAACTGTTGTTTCCACATTAGTATTCCTTGAGGATTGATTGGTATCCAATGAAGCATTTCCTAGTGCATTCCAAAATAGGGCAATAGTGAGACCCATTAAAATCCCATCTGATTTGAAAGCCATGAATCTGTCCTTATGGCATAAAGATAGAAGGAATAACTGAATTTTGGGGAGAAAGAAGATCTATCTAAAACAAAAGATCTAGAACACAGTTATTTGGACTCTGACAATTTACAGGAGGACAAGCTCTCCTCATCTGCCTCAATTGGATCTCGGAAAGTTCAGTTAACTCATGTTGAATCATCAATGACAAAAATGTAATTCACAACATACAGCTTCTGGAAGGCACATTTCACTGAGTTGCTTCTCATGACTTCAGATCATCATCAGAATTTAAAAGAGAGAACCAATACAATTTTTAGGACTTGAACTTGAGATCTACCAAAGGCCCTAGACAGGAGGGTGTGGGAGACGTGTTTTACAATGTAAAATAAGACTTTAGTACTTGAACTGTGTTTATTAACAAATTATATGTTTAAAATTAGTATTAGTTAAAAGGTAAAGATTTCTACACTCTGAAGAGAAACTGGAGAAGAGCAATATTTTTAAATGAGAGCTGTCATGTTCCTCAATAGCACTTCAGATAGTAATCTGACATCTTACCGTCTGAACACTTTGTGCCGAGCGTCTTCAGTGTGTGGTGTCCCTTTGGTGATTCATCAAGAAGCAGCAGTATCTAAGCTGGGACAATGCAGTAGGCTGGTTCCATTTCCTAATCCAAATTATTTTTGTTTAAAAGACTGATGTCTTTTCTATCTCTGAATAAGATTCACTCCCTCCTTAACCCTGTTCTGCTCTGGGCCACGTATGTCTCAGGAATTTTCTCTTTTACTTTTCTTTGAGGGGCCCAGCAAAGTTCTGTTACATGCTAGGTTCCAGGAAACCTAAACTGTGTCCATTTGGAAGGCCTTACAAAAAACATTCTAATTTCGTGGGTCTCTTTAGCTACAGAATGTGGGTAATCACTCAGCAAGTAATGGTTGAGCTTTTCCTTCTTCATTTTAGGTATAGTCTTGGTACTGGAGGTAGATTAAATAACAGATGAAGCTTCAGGTATTGGAAGAAAAAAGTAACACATAAGCAAGATAATTTCTGATATCTCTAAGTGCTATCAAGAGAGCAAAAATATGGAATGTGGCTGAAAGGCTGTGACTGGTAAAAGCAACATTAAATCTTGTGAACAGAAACATTGTCTAACAGGATAGTAGCATCTTAACTGAGACCCAGATAAGGATAAAACCAAGGGGTAAGTGGATAAAACATGTCCTGGGTTCTAAAGCAGAAATATGGTTGAGGAATAAACCCACAAGGAAGGTCAAAGTGGGTCTTTAGGGTGTGTCATAGCTCACCTCAGGAGTGCATGTAAGGTCTCCACCTGTGTATTGCTCTGCAGTTTGTGTTCCTCAAAGATGACTATCAAACACCAGACCTCAAGGGAGGAATTAAACATTAGGTTTTTTCAGACAGATAGTTGCTAAGGTATAAGAATGAATCACTCATTCAGGATAAGTACCAAAGTATTTGAGCCTTCTTGGAGACTTAAAACCTTAATGGTAGTCATTCCTAAAAGGCTGTTCTAGAAGTAGTTGGAGAGTTCTATACAAATGAGTAAGGATCCTAACCTTATTAAATTCACTGAGGTGACAAAAAAAAGTTCCTGACTTCAGACTCAATTAATTTCTTAACAGTTCATTTTTTAAAACAATGAAAAAATTTTTTATGTATTAAATAAACATCTACAAAACACTTTCTTCTTATGAGCTACACACCATTAGTTCTACAAATAGTAAATATTTTAAGCTTACAATCAGCTCCATGGAATGGGAAGTATGATTATGTCTATTTCACTTGTAAGAAAAAGGAATCAGAGAGGATGTATGAAAATTAATGAACTAATGCAAAACGTTGCTTTAATTTTCTAAAGCAAACAAGAGAGCAGTAATGTTTTCTGTGGGCACAAAAGACTGTGTGTTTTGAAAAATCAGTATTTAGTCATAATTTCTTTTAAATTTTTATTAGTTCTTTTAACAGTTTCATACACAGTATTTTAATACCCACTTCTTAATGTTGGAAAAGTAGCTTATTGTAAGTGTCATATAAGACATTTATAACACATTCAAAGGCTATTCTTGAAAGGATTGTTCAATATCAACTTAAATTCCGTTTGAGTGTATTTAAAAAAACATATTGATCAGCTTTAAGCTCTATTATGTGTTTCATTAAGACATACATTTCCAAAGTTTACTTTCTAGTGCAGTGAGAAACATTCCTGTTCCCAGCAATTAATGACTGGCACAGATGACTCTGTCTTAGCAGGTCAATGAACAGTAATTATCAGAGAAGGAAGCTGGTCTGTTAGGCCATTGCTGAGACCTCAGCCTGACTGTGTCTCTCTCATTCACAGAACAGAGACTTTCCATAACCACAGAGCAAAGGATGCCATGCTACAGCAGCAAATATTTGTTAAAACATAGGGTGTAATAATAGCAGGTTCTTAAAGAAAGCACTGAGTAATTGAGTATTAATTAGAAGCGAATGAAATGAAATCATACGGCTCTAGTTTGCCAAAGACATTACCTGTGTGTCAAAAGAAGTGTTTGTGACCAGCATGCTGGGACTGCATGCCAATGATTTGAGCAGGTGGTCATTAGGGGCTTTTCCTGCAAGCCAAATAATTTTCTCCCTGAGTAGCTTGGTGAGGTCCAGGCCCTAATTTCTCCCTGAATTAAAAATTATTCCACTCCAAATTGCTAAAGTACCTGTCCATTATGTGGAGAAAGTGTATGACAGAGCTTTCTCAGACTGGGAAGGATTTACTGCACTCATAATCTTTCAGTCTGTCTTATTGAATAAACTCAGAATATCTGCTTTATTGATTCAATTTGAAATCTCTGTTAGGTGCCTTCTTTCTTCCTTACAAACAGTATAATTGAAAGCATTGTTTTGGTAGACTCTTCTAAGAAGACCACATAATCACCGTTTAAATTAGTCCTAATTCATTTTACATTTGCTTATTTTACTTTCCCAGAACTAATTTTTTTTAACAATTAGAACATCTGAATTTTAATTACATTACCATCAAGAAGCTCATTAAAGTCACTTAATTGGCAACATTTCCAAAAAAACCTTAGCTGGGTTTAATATATTTTAAAGAGTTACTGTCAAAGTATAATTTCACCATTACAAACAGCTTGGCAACAACATTTGCATAAAGATCTGTCAGCTTCTGAAAAAATGCTTAAATGTTGGGAAAATCAGATTCGTTAAGTCGCCTTTCCTGAAACAGCCTACAAATGGAGAAATTGTCACATACACTCATCCTTATAACCCCTGAAGTACACACACCATGCCAACACAGGGAGTCAGGAAATGTTCCCTGAAGGAAATAAATGACACACTTTGTAATCTGAGGTAGAGATATAAAAAACATTAAAATGTCAGTAGAAGTTCCTTACTTGTGATAAGTTTAACCAAATTTCTCATGTGCCTGCTTCTGCTTCCTCACTCTCTCTAAGAACCATTAGATTATCATTTAAAACTTTGAAAGTTTTCTAAGTAGTTCTGTGGCCCGTACCACAGGGTAATCTTTTGGTTGTGATAGGTGTATACCTTGTATTTGCAGTTTGTAATATTAGGACTTCCCCCTCCAAATACATCCAAGAGTATAATAATGTTAAAAAATAGAAATGTTAGCAAGCTAGTTCTTAAAAGAAAAGAGATGTAGTGTTCTAGGGGCATCCATTTAATTTGGTGTTTTTAACCTAAAACAGCTCCCTTTTGTCCTTTTCTGACATTCTATCCTCCAACTCCAAAGAAGAATCTAGTAAAGCAGAACAAAATGTAAACACTAAAGGATTTCGAGTCAAATCGCTGCCTTTCCCTCCTCAGTGTATTGCAATGTCTGGTATACAGCCAGGTTCAACAAATGTCTGTTGAATGAACCTGTTAATGAATGAACATACATAGTGAAGCTCTGAGGAGGACCTAGATGTTTCTGCCCAGGGGCTCCAGCTTGGCTCCATCAAGGGCAATGTAGAAAACCTCAATCTCCCATGAGTGTAGAGCTGTGCACTTAATAAACTCTTGGTGAGTTTTCTTTGTTAATATGTTGTAGGACTCAGGCCATGGAGATCACTCTAGGATATGGCTGTTCACTAGTGCTTTCTCTGGTGATGTAACTACCCTATATCAACTACTATTCCACAGTGCTAGTATGGTTAAAGTGCTATATTTTAATTGCATTTAATTTTAATTCACTTAAGTTAAGATAGCCACAAATGGTTAGTGGCTACAGTAGACTTCTACAGTGTGTAGAGATGTGGAGGAATATGGTATATTGGAAGAAATTCAATTCTTATGAAGGTTGGTGACTGGAGAAAGGCTTAGAAAAACACACATGTGAAAGATTGTCCAAGGCTTCATGTGATAGGCAGTTGAGTTTAAAGATTCATTTGTAGATGGGCAGAGTCCCTGGGGATTTCAAAGTAGAGAAACAGCCTGAATAGATTTGTCTTTTGACAGTTCTGTGAGGACAGAGACAAAGATCTGAGGCTCAAAGTCACTCTTTGTCTATTAATATAGGAATGGCTTGGCAAAGGCCACAAAAGTGTGAGGTTTGCCGATATGACCAAATTTCTGATAGACATCTTGTTTGTAATTCTTAGTGTACCACTAGGAAATACGTACTGGTTATTGTCTTCTCACAAGCAGACAAACACTGAGGGCTTCTGGGCTTTGCTTCAGAGTCTGTGCTGTGGAGAACTGAAATTAAGGGAGCATCATTCTCTGTGGCTCACAACGTCAACCACTTAGTACAGTGAGAAGAGACCTTCTGGATCTGTAAAGGTGCCTTCCAGATTCCCTACTACTCAGCTGGTCTATCATTGTTGGAGGCGAGACCATGGGGCCAGAGGGAGATGCATGTTTCAAAACAAGGTTGTAGAAAGGATTTGGGGTTGAGAAGTATCTGAAACAAAACCTAAAAAGTACTCTGATATGTGGACCTTATAACCATCTATTCCTTGCTTCGATTGGTTCTTCCAGATGTGGAAATGAGAGGAGGTTTTCAGACATGGAACCTTGTATTCAGAAAGAAAGACTTAAATTTGGGGTGCGGATAGACAACACAGAAAAGTCCAGAGCTGGGAAATATACCTTCTAGACATTGTCTTTGCAGATGCTTCCAGATTCATTTCTGAGTATCTCATGGTGTCCTGGTGTGGCTTTAAAAAAAAATCTGTGGAAATCACAGAGTTGGCAAACTGCCCGAAGTTTCTAATCGATGCTGGGCATTGTAGCATTCTATTCTTTGAAATGAGCTTTAGAGTATAAACCTCCAGGGAGACCTTACAGACGCAAAATTTCCTCCTTCAGATACTGTTGTCCATTTTATTTTTGTTAGTTTAATTTAGTAATTTATTAATCTGAGGCAGAGTTTATTACTAATTCTATAGGATTCAAAGTAATCACTTCCAGTTTTAATGTATTTCTTAAAAGGAACTTAAATTCAAAAGTTTCGCTTTATCCTCACCTAAAGCATTTGGAAATGCTGGAGAAATCTTTGGAATTAAGTAAATAAACATTTCTTAGCAGTACAGCAGAAAGTGCAGGCATCTCAGACTTGATTCGTTGAGTCAACTGAACTGTGCCTTTCTATACATTGTGCTATTTGTCCCAGTATTTGGGATTGTCATTACAGAAACCTCAAACTTCATCCAGTTTCTCCTCCTCTGTGACCATGTATCATGCATGTCTTTTTCCTATCAGGAGCATTTTTCACAATAGCACACATAGCATGAAATTAGTACACACAAACAACACACTATAACCTGAGCATCTGACTTTATTTCCACCAGAAATGAACAGGTGATAAAAGATTGTGTCCAAAGTGAGATGCGTGGCTCCCCTTTTCTCTTCTTTCACAGAGCATAAGAAAATGTAAACAATACAGAGCCTAAACTTCTGAGCCCTCCTAAATTTCTAGTGGCCTTTACAATATTCATGGTCTAAGTCGTTCATGGGAAGCCTTCAGACTGTCTTACACGCTAATACTTGCATTGGTTCAATCTGATAAAGAGAAGCATTGCTTGAGGAAGTGGGTCATATGGGTATATAAGTGATTCTGGGAGCGCCCAGATGATATGCCATGGTTCTGGTCAGAGTACCACTGCAACAGAAAGGGAAAAAAAGCAAAACGAGTATTATTCCTAGAGTTGAGAAACCCACCTAGCGTTGGTTGTCTTGTGCTCTAAAATCACAATAAGTTTCCTAATGTTTTTGGAAGATTGTTTTAGGAACCCTTGAATAAAATTGTTTGCATGTCAACATTTGGAGTAGGAAAATGTAGAAGAGTTCTTATTAATATCCAGTACTGTTTTGTATTCCATAACTGTAGGTTTTAGATTTTAAAGGATGAGCTGTTCTAATGGCCAGGAGCCTAGTAATTAGAATCAAGTCTTAGGTCCCAGAACTGGTGCATTAGGTCTCTTATTCTGGCTCTTGGGCACTTGGGTTTTTCATTTGAAAAGTAAAAGAACTGTATTTAATTTTTTCTAGGACCATGGTAGTTCAAAAATTCCATGACTTTTTTGGCCTGTAAATCTAATTCTCCTCTGTTTCAGAAAAAAAAAAAACATGTAGTATATCACATATAACCATACATACCCTCTACAGGACTTTAAAACATTGTTGTAAAGGGGAAAAAAAAGGAGGGGGTAATATAACTTTAACCTTCATTGTTGGACAATTCCAGTAAGATTATTGTCTTCATGGCATAAGTGGGACAAGGGTCATGATGTAATGCTATAAGTGTACTGAGCTGAATTTCTTTTAGGAAGTCAGAATAAACAAAGGCCACAAAAAAGATCTCATCTCACTTCTTGTAAAAGTCATTACATTTTAAAAATCCAAACTTCTAAAAGATGAGAGACTCCCTTCCTAGAGTCCTGTCCTATATGAGCAATTGAGGGAAAAATCTATTTACTGAGGTGAGGAGCACATGGCTACCAATGGCTGCCCCCACCAGTGATCTTACTGCCTCTTCTAATCTCATTTCACATTCTTCTTGCTACCTGGGACGCAAGTGCCAGACACTGAGCATATGCAGCGGAAACCAATTCTCTGACTCTGAATGGACCTGCAGGAACTCAGGGAGTCACTGAGATCCTAGGAACATTCTGCAATTGTTTCTTCCTGAATAGACAGAACCTGTTAGCTGTTCTGAGACTCCTAGGTTCTTTAGGAACTCTGGACATGTGCCTACACATATGCACCCAGGACTGCAGAACTATTATATATGTGGGCTGTTTAATCCTGAAAATCTTTTATTCTGTATGAAGCCTATAGGTAGTGTGACTTACCTTCTGCCCTTGAAGGGCTTCAGAAATGTCCAAGATTCATTTACTAATACTCTGCTCTTCCTGTTCTCTAGCTATGTGTACACACACACACACACACACACACACACACGAATCCTTTCTTTTAGCTTCATGGTAGTCAAAGGCCATGAACTAGGGTAAAACAGGATGATGTACCATCGCCTGGAAATCCACTTGTGCGTTAACCAAAGCTTTAGCAATCTGTGCCGAGTTCTGAAAGTGCACATTATCTGCAACAAAGAGAGAGCAAGAGAGAGAGAGAGAGAGAGAGAGAGAGAGAGAGAGAGAGAGAGAGAGAGAATTAAAGTGCTGCTAAATACCAGAAAGCCTAGAGTGACAATGTACTGCCTGGAAATGAACACCAGGAATTATCTAGTCATGCGTTTGACATTGTCAGCAGCGAGCGATCACGCTCAAATATGGAAATGTCCCTGACTCTTAGGTACTGACCCTGAGCACAGGCATAGGAGGATGCTTAATGTTTCTTAAACAACGCGATGCTGGCTCAGTATTTTTATGTGTAAGAGTCTTGCTTAAACCTCACCATCTGCTGTTCCGTGGATGAGAAGATAGTCTACATTTCTGAAATATTCTGCTCTTGCCATCACAGTTGAATTCTGGAAAAGAAGAAAAATTAACATTTTAGTTGCTGCAAAGTTCTAATAGAAAACTAGCTAAATCATTGTGCGATGGACTTCGCACCAATACTGAAATTATGTATTGCTTTGGTTGATAAATATTTAAGAGTCAGAGCAACACATTTTCATCATCATTTGCATTACTTCCATCTGATTCTTAGTTTGAAAAACTGAAAGTTTATGTGTCATATGTTACATATGAGTGAGACCTTAGGCATAAATGATACCCACTCAAGCTGTGTAGGCGTTGGGGGTGGGGAAGAGAGATGAGAAAAAAGGGAGGTTAGGGAGAGGAGATTGGAGAAAGAATAGAATCCCCCAAAGAGTAAAATTTCTTTCTAGTGATGCTTTGCAGTTAACAAAAGATCATAATTTTTTGCCTGGGGATCCAGAACTGAATTTGCAAACTCTGAATCACTGTTTTAAAATTACTTAACACGTTTGAAATAAATTAGTGACCTAGATACAATGGGAATTGCTTACTTTATAGTGCTCGAGATTATCATCCTTTGTTGGGAGGCCCATGAATCTCTCCGAGTAGATAGATGCTGTAAAAATACACGGGAACATGCTATTTCCATTTTATACATGCCATTTCACAATCTTACATAACTCCTACATTAGTAAGTGTGCCCCAGTTCTCCCGTGGGGAGACTCTCAGTTTTAACTGATGTCATGGTTGGTCTTACTGAAGGTATCATTTCTGCAGCTTACCTCAGTGAGGTTCCAGAAACAATGCAGAAACACTATGGAAACATGAGTGTCTAAGCCTTTCCTTTCACAGGATGAAAGCTCTTTTCAGTTGCTCTCCTTAGGGGAATGTGGAGATGGGAACGGCCTCATTATATTTGAAAATAAACCACAGAATCTACCTCCTCTGGTCCCTTCATTAGTGTCTGATTTCATCTGGGATGAAAATGTGTCCCCCAGATTTATTTGCCTCTCCATCATATACACATTATCTAAAAACACAGTCACACACCTTTCTGAATAAAGATTCTCTGAAAGGCATGAATGTCTCATTTTTATTCCAGTGTGGAAAAGAGAAAATAGAGAAAGCTACAATTTTGTTTTGCACAATTATTAGAATTACTTTCAAATAAGCACTGGGTTAATCACGAGAACAGGCACACACAGGAATGGATGTCTCCCAGTTTATATATAATATAATATAATATAATATAATATAATTAATATAATATAATTAATATAATATAATTCATCCTCTCTCTCTCTCTCTGTCTCTCTCTCTCTCTCTCTCTCTTTCTCCTTCTCTTTCTCTCTCTGTGAGTAAAGGTGCTGTTTCCCACAGTGTAGTATAAAGATGAATTCCTTGGCCTCTGGCTTGACTTTGCAAAAGATATACTTAAAGGTAATCATTGCTGGAGCTATGTGCCTTCAAAAACAGAGTTAGCGATGATATTAAAGATTTGTTTCCAGAAGAGATCGAAGTTTGTGGGAGAGAAATAAATATATAGGATCTGTGAAGAGCCCTTTCTCTTTTTAACCACTGAAAGCTAAAGTATGATAATAATATGAACCACCTCGTTTATAGATTATATTTTCCCCAGTGACGCTTGGGTGAACTTTACTGCATTGTTTGTTTTCCTAGCAACCTCAAATATAGAGTAATTATGAGTTACATGTTTTCATGGCAGCATTTATGAAATGTTTCCATACCATAATATTCCCAGCTGGAGACCGGAGCCACTGCTATGCCACATTTGAAGAGACCAGTTCCAGATGCAAGGGCCAGGGATGAAACATAACCTCCATAGGACTGTAGAGACATGTTATAGGTCAGATACAAGCTCAAAAGCATCTCTGTGGGGTTTTATTTTGGCTATTTTATTTATTTACATTTCAGATGTTATCTCCTCTCTCCATTCCCACCACCTCCCCACCAAACCCCACTATCCCATCCACCTTCCTCCTTTGTGCTTTTATACCATTTTAATTACATGCAAGTATTAAAGTCAGTTCTAGGTTGAGGAACTAGCAATACAATAGAATCAAACAGTGAAGGAACAAGCAAGACAATAAACACAAATAGTCAAAGAACAGGCAAAGGCAATAAACAAAGTCCCATGATCACTGTTTCTAAGGGCTTATCAGGATGATCAAAATATCTGAGTCTACTTCCCTGTCCTAGCCCAAAGCCATTTTCATGCCTGGCCTACTTCTTTGTTCTAGCCTAAGATTTAGATTCCTGCCTCAAATTGCTTCTTCATCTTTGTGTTTTTAAAGTGAGTCTACTCACAATTAGACCCAGGGGAGCTGCGAAGAGTAGGTTAAACGCCCACCAGGTACATCAGCAGCAAACTACAATAGTAACTTTATCTCTGATAAATCAGAAAACAATTAATGGCCTGATCAAGGCAAAGTCCCTGAAAACAGGGTAGGCAATGTTTAAGAGAAAAATGTAATTACAAAGTTTTTATCAAAACTTCTTTTTCCTTTTAGATTTTTCTAACTAGCTCTTTGTTAAACAACAAAACCAACCAACCAACCAAACAAACAAACAAAATGTATTCTACTTGAAAGAGATGAACAGAGAAGGGAAATTGTTTCCAAAATGTAAGATACTTTCTAGCATTCACAGAAGTCCGATTAGGCAGACTTTGTAACTACAGCTTTACCTATTTTATGAGTATGACATGGCTGGAGTTGTGTGGTATGTAAGCCATGCACAGTTTGGGGGAATCCTGACATAGCAGCAAAAAGGAAGGAAAGTTGTTGGTATCTTTAAGGAGGGATAGGGACAGTGTGAAGAAGAGGAAGACAAGAAAGGAGAAGAGTAGAGAGGTACAAGCATGTCCATTGTTAAAATTCATGAAATATGAGGAGCAGAAGCCTATCCAAGAATTTTGTTGCATTTAGCATTTCAGTGAAGAGTCCTCTAAGTAGTTTATGGTTTTATTTTTCCATCTCTGGGGAATTTTATTGAAAGCCTTTGGCTGCAAACCACAGAATAAAAGAGGCTGCTCCAATTATACTGTGGCCTCCTTTTCTTATATTTGGAGGAGAACTAAACTAGGTTTTAATAGGGGAAAATAGATTTTAAAAAGCAGAAGGACCACTTGAGTTTGAAAATCATTTTGGTGAGTGAAACTGTCTATATGGTTTCAGATTTCACTTATGAAAATAATTTGCTTTAATTAGTAAGACTGGAAGAACTGTTCCTGGTTGGCAAGGTTTCCCTTCCTCTTTAATTTCATTTTCAAATGAGAGCAGAGTGAACCTAAGACCTTCATTGTTAATGATTTTACAGGAAAACAAGTGACTAAAATAATAACATTTGGTATGCCCTCTGCTCTCCATGTTTCCGAGCAGAAAATAGGACATTGTAATTCCTAGTATATATTAAGATCTTCTTGAACATCTGTGTTCAAAACCTTATACATTATTAATATATACCAACTCAGGGATTAGGTTACAGCACAGGGTTCAAATACATCTATCTGTCTGTCTGTCTATCATCTATCTATCTATCTATCTATCTATCTATCTATCTATCTTCTGTTTACAGATAGAATGCAAATATTGTCTAGGAATTAGTAATAACAAAATCATACTGCATCCATAGCACAGCACGTGGTTCGACTTTAAATCCCCAGGAGTCTAGGAAAAGCTCTTCCTATTGTAGAAATGAAGAGGGGTAGAAAAGAATGGTGTTGACTTTTTCTGCTCTCTCATGAGTGGGGATCCTTGACGGAGTGGGAGGTTACTGTAAGAAATGTGCCCACAGAGCAGATTGGCCAAGAGAATTCTAGAATGGTGTCCTTTGCACTTAGATGCCTTGCCATTTTGTTGAAATGAAGGATGCCTTTAAAATCATTTCCAGAAGGGCACAGAATTTTAAAACAGGGGTATGGACGCTCTTATTTAAGCTATCGTACACGTTGGGACATTTTACCTACCAACAATAACAATCACTAGCCCACACTTTTCTGGCTGAGGACCGTTGTCCACACCACATGTCTTGTCCATCCAGCTCCCACCCTACCCCCTGCTGTGCATATTTTGGGTCTCTTTTGACTTTTTTTTGTCTCTTTTGTCTTCTTTTGTCTCCCACCTGTTCTCTGAACTATGGAAGCAAGATCTGACCTCAGGATATTTGCAAATGCAGAGATCTTCCTCCTGGATAACTCTTCTCCCTGAAAGCAGCTGGCCTCACACCTCAGTCTCTCCTTCAGGTCTTAACTCACTTGCAGACAGACTCTCTAGCCTTCTTGTTTCAAACCATTCACTTACACCTAGCTCTTCGCTTCCCTCTTTTCTTGTTTTATTTTGCATTTTTAAATATCCCTTCCCATCCCTCAACATTTTGTATTGTACTTATTTATCCTTTTCTCCCACTATTCTCCAACTTTGCGAGTAGAGAGTTTTGTTTGTTTTGCATATGGATCTATTCCCAACACTGAAAATATGGCCTGATATGCAGGAGGGATAAAAATACATATTTACTGAATACATAATTCCACTGTTATCTCCTGTAATTCCCACAGTGACCAGGGAAAGAAATTGTTGATGCATTTTTATAAAGGAGAAGCTGAAGCTCCCACAGTAGCTGTAGAGTCAATAAAAACTGGAGGTGGGGCTCAAACCCAGAAGGCCTGCCTTAGCAACCCATGACATTTCCTGTTTCCCCACACCAGGGCAACTTCTTTTGGCAGAAATAATATAGCTTAACATGGTCCCTCATTAGAAGTGTATTCTTTCTACATTTACATCGTTCTCACATAGCAATTCAAATCGCTTATAATTAGTCACTGCAAGAGAAAGGAACTAAGATTAAATAATGAACTGATGCTTATTCAACACCACCTGGCTAGGTCTTCACTAACAAAGCAAAGCCTGCAAATGTAGTTTCTTTTTCTAATAGTTTACGCAAACCTCTCCCTGTTCCTGAACAGTAAGAATAATTGCTTTAATTTTTCATTGCATTCAAGATTTTAACACATGTTGTAGGCTTTCTTGAGCATTGTTGAGCCTTTATGCCTCTTCCTGGCCTTCTGTCCCACATACCAATAGCCTTTCTCTAAAGTAAAAGCCTAAAATGTCTTGAAGTATTGGCAAATGGCCCAAAAGCAAAACCATTCCCATTAGAAAGCATTATAATGAACGGGCATGTCTTAAATGCCATGAAGGAGACATAACAGATATTTTGCAACTGACTAAAATGAGGGCTATAAATCTTTGGTTATCTGACCCACGTAATAAAAATGTAGTGTCAAAAATGCTCCTTCCTTCTGTAAAAAAAATCTATACCTGGAAAGAAAATGTAGGATTTGAAACTTATTGACAAACCACTTGTAAACAGTATTGGTTGGGTTAGACACGACCTATTTAACAGGCTGCAGAAATACTTAATATTACACCGGAAAGGATAACTTCTTCTCTGATGTGAATAATTAACACCTGAGAATCTGTTACAATCAATTCTTAATGACTTCCTCCTTAATATCTCCAGTTTCCAATAGGTTCTGACTTCCTAGTCTTTAAGGGAACTGTAAGACTATGGGCTCTTCCAAATGCTTGCTTCTCTGGCTAATTGCAAGCCTTTGCAATTTGTCCCTAGTGCTAACCTTCAAGCCTTGCTTTTAGACCACCTTCATCCTATGACATTATATTTCTAAGATATCAACATGGTGGTATTATTAACGTCAACAGCTCTTCCCGTAGATATAGCCATGAAAACTACTGTTATTACATATTTGTGGGGAAAGGAGAGATAAATAATTGTAGAGTAAAACACTTTTTGTGCTAAACAAAAGTCTTTTTAAAGTTTCTTTTTAACTCTTCCATGGGGCCAAAATGGACTATTCTAAATAAACAACTGTGGGGAAAATTTGGAGGCCGCCACAGCGGTGGGGCCCCGGAGGGGCTTCCACGCTGTGGCGGGTCTCGCACTTGGGAGGAATCCTATGATTCCAGCGGCCTGGAGGCCTTGGGTGGCAGGCCCCAATGATTCGAGGAAGTCCTTGGTTCCAGAAAGGTTTATTGTCATGACGGATGGTAGATGGATCTAGGCGTACCCCTGAAAACTCAGGGCAGTCCTGAGCTATATTACGCAGTCCCACAAACAACTACTTCCCAAACTGTTAGATCATAAACTATTTTCCTGAAAAAAAAAAAAAGAACAACAACAACAACAAAACCCAAACTCTTGATATGAGTGAAACAAATTTTGGGAGAACATGAAGGTAAAGGATTAAATTCAGTTTAACCAATATCAGAGATGCTTGACATGACTATATGTTTCATTAAACATCTGAGAATAAAAAGTATCAAAAAAAGATACAATTTATTCTCTTGAAGAACCTCAGTGCTTGTGGAAGAAGCAAACAGATGCCTATTCCTTTAAGAAGAGTACAGAGTTAAAGCAACACTAAGATTGTTGCACTGGCTAGATCTTCAGGAACAAGTGGTTTTCCGTTTTAGAGGGGAGACAGGCTGAGTGATGGAGGAAGTACATGGAAGTGTTGTTAGGAAGTTTATGTAGTCATAGGAACAGCAAAACACAACTGTAGTTTGGCTACTTATCAGATCTGGGAGAAACAGGATTGAAAAGATAGTAGGAGCAAGGTTGCCAAGGACCGGGGACACAAGGAGATATATTTGCCACTTATTATATTGTGATCACCGTGGAATCCCGAAGAATATAGAAATAAAAATAACACATTAGAAATTGTGCTTCAAGGCAGTCATGAAGCCTGCATGGGTCTATGGTAGCTCCTTTGCATATATGTTATGCTTGTTAGCTTGGTGTTTTTGTGGGTCTCCTAACAGTGGAAGTAAGGGTGTCTCTGACTCTTTGCTTACTCTAGGAATTGTCTTCCTTCTACTCGGTTGCCTTGTCCAGCGTTGATACGAAGGTTTGCCTAGTTTTATTGTATCTTGTTATGGAATGTTCTGTTGAATATATGTATACATATGTATGCATATATGTATGTATACATACGTATGTATATATATATATAATTGTTAAAGAATTGAAGCAAAACAAAAATATTTTAGAATGACAACATTTTAAACAACATTGGAGTTGTTGAGGCCTGTCCAAGGTCAGTTAAAAAGCAACTAAAATCGCTTAATTAGAAACTACCCAACCAAGATCATAGACCAAAAGCGTTAGCATTATCTAGAATTTGATCAGAAATGCCAATTCTGAGCCTTAGCAGACTCTCTGGTGGTAAGGATCTGGAAGCTGTGTTTTAATAAGCTTTTTGCATGAGAGATATATGCCTAACATTTGAGAAGTTCTAGTTTAACGCAGAAGAAACTCAAATTAAACAATGTTATTGGGGATAGTAACAGCTATTTAACAGTTTGAAGTGGAAAAATAAGTTCACTGATCAACAGAATGATGGACTCAGAAAGAGATTTAAAGGTAAGAAGCAACTCTTTTAAGCTTTCTAATTGGATGACTCAGTAGATGACAAGGTCTTCAGGGATGATGAAGACTTGTTTTAAGGTAGATCATAATAAGGTTAGTTTGGAGTAAACTAAGCTTGATGCCCAACCAAGTTGTGTCCCGAAGGAGAGATGACAGATGAGCAACTGAAATATAGGACTCAGAGGAAAAGAACCTGCAAGTGGCCAAATTCTGCAACCATATCATCTTTAAACCCTAGAGTTTGTTCCAATGACCTACAGAGTATTGATGGATGAAGTCCACACTCAGAGACAAACTAACATTTAAAGAACCGACAGACTGATGATCAAAGAGGCACAGAATACAAAAAGCCATACACGCTCTTCTTTGTGTGGCGTAGTAGGCCCTTATTGTCTGGTGGCTTTCACTCCAGACATCTCCAAACTTTTCTTCATGAGTCTTTAGCCTTACAAAGTTTTTTATGCTTTTGACAAACTCACACGTGCTTCTTTGCTTTATCAAGACTAGAATAAATGTGGTCTTCACACTCTAGATGCCCATTTATTAAGCTATTATTGGCTATCATAGGTGCTGATTCATATCTGATGTCTCTATTAGCTCTCACAGCAACAATTAACCACATTTCTTCCTGCTGTTGTGCACGAGTAGATCTCTTGATAAACTGTGGCTTTTCTACATTCTTCCCCTATACAAAAGTCAAATCTAGGATTGATTCACCCTTTTATCCATAAAGAACCTAGCATAAGGGCTGGGGATGTGATTCTGTACATATAGTGCTTGCCTTGCATGCTTGAAGACCAAGGTAGAATCATGCAAAATTGGGGTAAGTAATACATATTTGTCATTCCAGCACTTGGAAGGGAGATTCAGGAAGATCAGAAGTTCCAGGTCATTCTTAGATATATAGGTAGTTGAAAGGTAATCTGAGATGCAGGAGACTATGTTGGAAAAAATAAATCAAATTGCTGAACACAGGACCTAGTTGAGATATAATGATAATTTACAAGGATGACGAAATGGATGTTAGAGACCAGATATATGGTTTAATAAGAACAGAATGTCCCAAACGGGAAGAACTGATATATAAAGGGGCGTAGCATTATGGCTTTTGCACCTTGTTTCCTCCAGTCACTTGGAGTCTACTCAGGCATGGCATGCATTGGCAAGCGACTCACTGCTTTCTTCTTTAAAATGTGCACTTACAAGTCTGATTCATGATCATGGCCGTGTGAGAGAGTCAGCAGTCAGGGAAAATAAAATACTATTTCTTCTGATGGTATTTACGCAATCAGCCATGGTAAGTGTCTCTTACTGAAGGATTCTGAGTTGACGTACATGCACTGTTGGGTAATGAGTTGTTTTTGAGGTCAGCCCATAGAAGATTCTCTCCCAAGCTAATATCTAACCATGTTCAGTAAGTAAAATGGAAAGTTCTAGTTCATGGTTACTCAGAGCTTACAGAAAAAAAATAAAGCATAGCTCTAAGCAAAATGTTAATGATTATACATGATTTGCTTAAAATGAGACTCTGTCAAAGATCTACTTTAGAAATTTCACCAAAAAAAATGGATAGTAGGAAAGGTCTTCTCTGAAATATTCCCCTTATTAAACTATTTGGCTTGCTTCTACCAATTTGAATCCCATCCTGCGTAGATACTTAACATTTGATAGGTTTGAGACGCAGCAAATGACTTGAAATAATAACTTTCTCCAAATTCCTAACAGCCTTTCATCTGGTCACTGAGCTTGGAGTTGAGCTGGATTCTGCAGATTCCGTTCAATGCTGGCCTTCACTCCCTCCATCCTGTGCAGGCCTCTCTTACAGAAAACAGCCAAGAAAAACAACCCAAGTACAACCGGCTACAAATTGACTTGCAAATGTACAAATTCAGACCAAAAAGTGAAGCAGGGAGACTTCTTTGAAGCGTAATTATCATAATTCATAATGGACAAATTTAAACTTTTCCCAATATTTCTCTAGAGTGTCCGGTGACTTTATTTCCCACAATTAATGACTTCTGCCACTCATTTTTGTGTTTATTGTTAATAAATGCGTCAGTCTTCACACTTGGGACAGTGTCATCTCCATGACCAATAGCTAGGGAGCCAAATAATGCTTTCTTTCAAATTAGCACCAATTCACATTTGGTCTACAGGTATACTTTGATTTTCCCCAAAGTCAAAAATGCCTAACAACTTCGTTAGGGCTACACTGGTCTAGATAGATGCTAAGCAATTTTTGTACCAAAATTTCCTATCATTTCAGCCCTTAGCTCAGATTTTTATGAAAAGGAAATACAAAACATAAAACAAATATTAAATCCAAAATGAAAGAAGCAATCAAACCTTTGAAGGGCATAGTTCAGTTCAACATGCTATAATCTAGTATTAAAGATTAAGTAACAATGTGTCAGTTATGGATTCATTTGCTATACAAAGAAGAAATTAAATCAGAAAAAAGGAACAAACACTGAAAACCACCACTTCAAAGCTGATATTATCCAAAATGACTGTTTCTATTGACAGACTAAATTATGTTGCAACACTGACATTTCATGAAAACCCTCCTAGGCGAACACTTTTGAAAATGAAGATTATTGAACCGAATATCAGGCAGAGAACGTATAAAACAACTCACCCAGCCCCATATGGCTACTCTTTCTTCATCAATGAAACCCATTTCTATGAATTTTCTAAAGTGAAAGAAACAAGTGTTTAGAATTTTAATTGTGTACACATGACATTTACTTCATTACACAAGCATATTTAATCCAAAGATTTAATAGAAACGCTTCATCTCTTTGTTTAAACATGAGCATAATAAGGCAGCATCTACAAATAACTAAAATAATATTTTCATGTTTTCTGCAGAGGATAAAAGGATCATCTTAGACTCCATTCTTCATCCTTAGTGATCCCAGGGTTCTCAGGTCCAGTGTTTGAATTTTGTGAGTTAGCAAAGCCTGTCTGTCCCCAGATTGCCTCGTTAGAATACAATGGCATCTCTACTAGTACAAATTTCCCAATCCTTGGGTCTTGGAAAGAATTTTTGTTTCATTGCCGTTTCGATTCTTATTAAACGTGTATCACTCTATTTGCTTAGTTGTTGACAACCATCACTTTGCTTTTAAGTCCTATTCAAAGAAAAATCTACCCTTACCATTCATAAACAGGAGCGCCCCCCCTCCCCGATTTACTATTGTATGGACAACTAACTATATCTACGTGTATCCTTTTAAAATGTTGAAATGATTTGCTCGGCTCCATCTCATTTCCAAAACGTTTACAAAATAATTTTTTTCCTTGGGAATTACAGACTATAAGAAAAGCAACCTTTAAAAGTCCCGGGAAGCCTCCAGAGCAATGTTTGCCATTCATTTTTACCTCCGTTCTCTAGTATTCTAGAGAAAATGAGACTTTTTGGGAGAATGGGTTGAGAGCCTCAAGAAAACTTTATAGATATCAGAAACAAGGGAAGAAAGAAGGGATGATGGGAGTGAGTGGGCCCTGGAGAACTCCACAGTGGGCAGATGGAAGGGAGGGACCCAGGGATGCACAGCCCCCAAAACACATTGGTGGCCTCTGCTTTTTGCTTAAGCCTTTCTCTCCAGTTCTCCGAAAGTAGAACACGTATATCTTTTTTGTTAGTGGAATAATGGAATGTCTCCTTTTCTTTTGTTGTTCTGGGAATTGAACCGAGGTCCTTAGGTTTACTATGCTGGTGCTCTACCTCTGAGCCCTTTTCGCCAGCTCTGTAGAATTACTTAAAGAGATTTTACAGCATCCATTTCGCTTACTGCATCGACTCAGCATGCACGTTTCTGACGCACTGAGGAGTTGGGCAAATGCCCGGGACAAACAGATGGAAAGAGGCCCCGTTAGTCACAGCTTACCCGACACGAATTCTGAAGGACACTAAGTGTACAGGGAAGAAAAAGAGTAGCGAATGGAAAATTGCTACCTGTGTGGAAGCTGATCAAGGGAAAGCGAGCAAATGTGCAGAAAATGTGGCCCTTCAGCCATTCTCCCACACTTTTCAAAATCAAAATGGGAGATGAGAAGGTTTGCTTTCTTGTTAAAAGATAGTCTCGCTACTGGTGTTGGAAGACAGTTCTGAGCCATAAAATCAGTCATGGTTTTATGATCTCCCAGAGGCTAACAATCATACTGCCTTGCATCTGGGGCACAAAGCAAATAACAGGTATGCATAGGAACAGGAAATTCTTATCCGCTCCCTGGTTAGGTTTATTCTGAAAGGATGACATTTACAGGAAATGATAGTTTAGTGGGTAACATGGAAATGAAACATTAACACTTAATGTGGCAGGAAGAGGTTAAAGGTTAGCTAGATAATACAAGCCTTTTGAGATCAACAAGGCTCTATAAACTTCATCCTCAAAATCTGAAAAGCTTCCTGGAAGGTGAGTTATCCGAAACTATTGATAATATGGTTTAATCACCACAGTCAAAGTAACATACAAATAAGGTGATTTTGTATTCTTAGAGGTTAAACTGAACTTCACATATTTTCCCCATTAAAAAATGACTCTGGGCTAAGATCATCTTGACTCTTAGTGACCGATTATGCTATTTGAGAAATTTTCTTTTGACACTATCTGTGAGTGTGACAATATATTTTTTTCTCATTCAATTTTTCATCATTAACCCTTAAATCACATAAAAATAAGACTGTGGGGCTGTATACGATGCTGAGTACACTCCAAATGAGTGAAGATGACCCTATCAGCTCTGAAATTTTGTGATTGTCTTAAATGTGACATTTTCCAAGAAGCCTGAAGAAACCATGTTCCCTTTCCTCCAGCGCTTATGAACTCGCTGCCATCTGTTCCGTAAGGCATCCTCTTGCACGAACAGGCTATGAGGTGATATCGGTCTGCTCCTCCTCCATTTTCCACTTTGCACATATAAGCGTGGTTTGTCTCGTATTTACTGCTGTTTCAAACACACATACACGGCTTTCTGCTGACATGTAAAAAATTCACCTATATAAAATTTTATAAGAGATTCAAGGAAAGCAATTTTGTTTCTGGGTTGACTGGAGAATGACAGCCAAGGGCTTACAAACTCGTTTCTTCAGGTTAGGTGTTCACTGTCTAATTCCTAAAAGGCTGCGTTGGGAGGTAGGGAGTTCAGTTACTCTTGGGATCATCTCATTCTTTCCTTTTTGGGCTTTCCTTTTGTGAACTGGATCCTAAGGTCTCCTGTACATGTTCGAGTAACAAAGATTTCCAACAAATCTAGGGCCAACCCAGGAACTCTGTGCACTGTTGCACTCGTTGCCTTGCTTGCAGCTACCCTATGATCTATGCTCTATGAGGGGCTTGCTAAAAATCCCGTCTAACAGTGATGCTTCCCCTTAGAGCACCACTTATCCATGTTTACCAGGTAGTAAATGCATTGGAAGCAAGGGCTGCAGGTTGCATTGCTTTGTGCAGAATGTAATATGGTGGCACATAATAGAACATGGCATGCATTGTTAAGTGGCTGAGCACATGGGTAGCGGTATGCTTGCCCTGTATCAGGAGAGCTATCTCCAGATAACATTCTAGAAAATAAACATTCAGGGAACCTTTAATACCCCTTGTTACATTTGCAATCGAGTACCAAAGACAAGTTAGTCTTTTTACAAAATTTAATAGAAGGGATTTAAGGCTCTTTGTCCTATATACTGAATGCCAGAAATAACAATTTTCATTAAGGTCCTTACCTGGGCTTTAGATCTATCAGATTTATACTTTTACTTCATTCAAAAGAACAAATTAAGAATTGATTTCTTGGTGAGTACTATATTTGTGATGGTAAATCAATGGTTTAAATACCATGACTTGGTTTGTTAGTGAACTGTATGATTATGCTCGTTTTAAGCCGAAGCCAAAACAAATCACCCTACAGTTCTATCAACCTTAGGAAGCACTTAAAGACATGATTTATAATTTTTATCTTCATGCCTTTGTGAAATCTTTGATTTATATTTCCTTGGTGTTTTGCATAGTTTAAGTATTAACAGCCAAGACCCAAGATTCTAGCAAAACACTCGAAAAGTTAAAGCTGGAAGGCCAACAAATGTGTTTATACTCTCGACAGGGCACACCGAAGTTTGGAGGAACTAAGCTGAGAATTTAGCTCAGTAGGAAAGTGATTGCTTAACACTCACAATGTCCTAGACTTGCTTACCAACACTGCCAAAACAAAAACAAACAAACAAAAGCAGAAGACAAAGTCCTCTGTTGGTCCCTGTGGAATTAATCTTCAAACCATGTCTTCATTGGACAGAATTCTTCCAAATAAATTAATAGTAAAAATATCAAGTCTGTATCAGTGAAGATCATATAGCCCCTAAGAAGCGAGAGGCTAATTATAAATTTCGATGTTGTTTAACAATGCCATCATGAATTTACTATCATTTATTACAATAGACTGCTCTAATTGAACACATTTTTTTCTGTGCATAAATGACTGTTCACTAAATGGAAGAAACACTGGAATGTGTGAGTCAGGACTGCCTTTCTAGTCTTAAAATTATTTACATATGAGTCCACATTTTTCTACTTTGACTAGAGTCAGCAATACAATAAATAAAGGAAGGAAGGAAGGAAGGAAGGAAGGAAGGAAGGAAGGAAGGAAGGAAGGGAAAGGAAAGGAAAGGAAAGGAAAGGAAAGGAAAGGAAAGGAAAGGAAAGGAAAGGAAAGGAAAGGAAAGGAAAGGAAAGGAAAGAAAGAAAGAAAGAAGGAAAGAAAGAAAGAACTAACTGTCTGGACCTATTACCTGGCTGTTAAATAAAGTCTCTTCTGTATATGTTCATCAATATTGCTAATATCAGTGACATTCAGGGTTTAAGAGATATTCTACTGAGTTTTATTTTTTTTAAATTGATCTTTCTTGTGGATCATTGTTCAGTCTTTAGCTGTTACATGAACAAAATCATCTATATCTATGAGTGCAACCAGCCAGCTAGCCAGTAGCTTTCAGACTGGTAAACTTGTATTCACCAGTTTCACCTCCTCACTCTATAGGAATAGGAGTCCAGGGAAATCCTGCATATTGTCCTTAATGCAGTTGTTTTACCGACAACACTGTTTTAGATTCTTGAAAGATGATGGGTCCATTAACTGTGGTTAGAAATATAGCTGAGGAAGAAGAAATTTCATCAGCCTTTCTTCTACATGTTTTCTGGATATTCCATATATTATATGAAGACAGGAGCTTTTTAACAATGAAAATTGCCAACTACTCTCATGATAGCATAGTAAAAAATGACAGCAAGATTAATTACAAATGAACTTCCAACACCCAGAACGTGCAGTGCCAATGAAAGTCTGAACCACTTCTAAAGAGGAGGACTGACAACAATTGAATATATTCAGGTATTTGATTTACTGATGATATCACTGAAGTTATGTAATTTTTTTCTTTTTGTTTTTCAATTGTGGGCTGTGGTAATCAATAAAAGTTCAGTTGGGGTATCTTGGGTCTACCAAACATTTTTCTCCACCTTTATTAGCCCCTTCTCTTGAACAACTTTCCTCATATGTGACCCAGAAGATCCCTTTAAGACTAATAATAATTTTGTAGCAAGTCAGTAAGCCAGACTGAAAAAGAATGAAGTCATTAGGAATTGTAAACATGACTGAAACTATGGGTCAGTGGCCAGACATACCCACTATTTTCTGGGGCCCCTGTCGGATCTAGGGTAGTGACGCTGTGTGTTTGTTGTGTGTAGACAGTCTGTTGAAAAGGTGCTCACCTGACAGCTGTAAGCTGATCCTCAACTTCATACACACCCAGCTTTCGATACACGGCATGCAGGAATTTGTCACCTTGGAAAGCGGTGCCCCGACCATCTACCAAGGCAATGACTATCCCCTCCTTACTTGCAAGATAAGCTATCCAATTAACAGCAAATACAGACTTTACACTCTGGCTGCAGGGACCACCATACCTAAAGGAAAATAAAAAATAATTTCTGAGTTTTTAAAAATGAAATCCAGTTGCCCACAGCAGCCTACCAGTTGCCAGGTCCCATTATGTGATAAAAATTTCAGTATCAATAGCATTAGAGCTGGCTCTTAGTCAAGAGGAGACCAGGCTTTTCCCAGAGGTTTGCTACAAGGAAGTTGTTTTGGGACACAGCCTCTCCTATTCCCCAAAACGGATACATCTAGGGTTGGCATTTCAAGGAATATGTGTGGGTTTTTCGTCATTTCTGCCACCTGCCACTTGCTAAAAGCAGACATAAGATATACTAAAAAAAAATGCATGGTGTTTTAAGCAAATTGTGTGTAGGTCAGCACTGATTTTGGGTGTCATTCCACTAAATGTATTCCATTCCTTTATTTCATTTCTAACTCAATTACATAAGATGTTAAGATGATTTACACTATTTTTTTTTTTGGCTGCAATCTCTCTATCTCAAAGGTATTCTGACACATTCGGCAATTTGCCATCCCAAGGAAATTCAACACAGCAAATGCAGGCAAGTCCATCTCAAATCAAAACTTCCTCGGTCTATTTTAAATAACCATATTTTATTTACTCTGATTAGTTGGGGGAATATATAAAAACAGCATCAATAGGAACTGTTACCAAGGAGAATGGTTCATTCTATTTCATAAATGTGTGTTTCATCCAACATATTTTCAGTAAATAGCTTTTACACTACACAAAATATTACATACACTTGAATTAGCAAAGGGTACTTCTTTGATCTGTCAAACTGAGGAGGAAGAATCATCTTGTACCATAGAGCTTTGAAAACAGAAAAAGGGAGAATAATTATTCCATCACATGTAAGTTATTTTCTTTGACAATATACACCATCAAAGCAACCTAGTAAATCATTAAGGATTAAGAATGTATTTTCAATTGACTTTATTGCCTATTTCAGGTCTAATTTGCAAATGACTACACATCCTCAAAATACCTGCTTGCTCTATAAGCATCTATTCTAAAGTTAAAATTAGACAAACTCTTCTTTTAAAAATGTCAGTGTAGACAGGGAGCTATGGGAAAGTAGATGAGCAGTTGTATTTATAATCATATTAAAATGTTTAACAAAACTAAATATTGTTAGGAAAAGGTTATTTTAGATGAGAGCTTATGTCATATGCTTTGGACTATAACATGTACGCAGTAATTTATTTTTAAAGCAAGCTAAGTGTTCAGCTTTCCATCTATAAGCGAGAAGAATTAGAATATCTTACTCATTCCACCGTCTTCAAGCTTCTTAATTTCCACTGTAGGCAACTGGATGTCTCTCAGAGCATTTTCCAGTTCTTTGTTTTCTTCTAATATTTGTATTTCTTTAAAAATAAATATAACGTTCATCTTCAATTCATGCCATTTACATAAATAATTTCTTTCATGAAATTACTTCGGCTTGTACGGGTGACCCTGATGTGACTGAGTAAGGGTCTGCTACGGTCATTCACAGTGGCCGTCATGACGCAGCTGGGAGTGCGGATGCCAACGTGTGAGGTCATCGCATCTGACCAGTGTCTTTGTAGCCCCTAATGCTGCCAGCACTTAAAGCCAAAGTATCAAAGTAACAATGTTCATTAGACCATCTTGTCCCCATCTGACTGTAGTTATTCATTTTGAAGCCATGCGGCTGAATAGGTGACATTTCTTTAAAAGTTGAGCAAAAGGGAGAAATACAGTCTCTGGATGATTGACCCATCTCAGTGAAAGGGTGACATAACAGCAAACCTAATGTATACAGCACAAGGAGTTAAATCTTGTTTCTAAGATTTCTATATTTATATCTCGACCTTTTCCTGTTATATTTGATTAATGTAGAAATGTATCTTTTTTGAAAACAAATTGTTGTGTGCACAATTCCTTCAAAATCTTTCTCCCAAAGTTATTGTATATCTCAGTCAAAGAGCAACACACAGTATTGTGTCTGGAGCCTGGAAAACAATCTAAAAGCTGCTGTTTACAATAAGGAGTGGTGGCTCCTGCCTAGAATTTCAGTCTTTGGAGACTGAGAAGGAAGGATCTCAGTGAGTTTAAGGCCAGCTTGGTTTGCATAGTAAATTCAAGATTAGCCTAGTCAAAAGCCTAAGACCCTCCCTCAGAACAAAACAAAAGCCACTGTTCATACTTGAGCTCAGCTATACTTCACACTTTAATGTTCAAACTGAATATATCAGTTGAGCCTCTGAGTGTTATAGATTGGCAATACATGTAAATGGGTTTATATTAAGAAAGCTCTTTAAAATAAGTTTAATTTGATACTAGCATCTTCATGAAAAAATTAGTCTTTCATACAATATGTGAAGTTAGATTTTTTTTTCTGTGAAAGAGAGAAGTAGATGACTTGTGAGATATGGTAATTGCTACAAAATAAATCCTGAAGACTTTGTTTACATTCGTTTTTGAAAAGCGGTCACTGAAGACAGTGAACTGGAGACTCATAACTACTCTGTTTGCCAAACCACTTCCCATAGAGTTCTATGTTTTCATATATTCATGGCATTTTGCTCCAAAATGTGTTATATTTAATCTTAGAACACGTAGAAATGCTTTGGATATGATTTATATAAAAGACATAATAAGTTTCACATTAGCTTTGGGTAACCCATCAGAAAAAAAATACTTCTGACATACTACACATTAGAACTCATAAAAATTAAATTCACACATTTAAGTGAATCTAGCTACTGCCTCCCTTTGTGTGGAGTGTGTATGTGGAGTTCTCTCAAAAGTGAACCCTGTAGGAGGCCAAAATGTAGAGCGGGTAAGGGACTCATGATTGCTATTCTTGTTATCTGACTGGAAATAGGTGTGATCACGTTGTATGATTTTTAACTCTATTGCCATCTTCTTGCTAATTAATTAACCTTCGCATTTATGACTTAATGAAGTAAAAGCTTTGGTTGAAAATCTACTCAATGCCTCTGTAGTTATAGTCATATTCTTCTGAATAGTGAGCAAAAAGTTGTCCTACTTCTTAAAGCAGACAAATATTTCTTCTTACAAATAGAATTTCCTTGGGCTATGGTAAGAGTGAGAGGTGGCAACTGGACTTTTCTATGGAGTTGTGGGTTATGAGCAGTCACTTTGTAAGGAGTGGTATAGCTCACTATATACTTTCTGTCCTTTGTTCATCTTTCTATGTTCTCTGCTCTCCTAGTATATGATATGGAGTCCATATTCCATATGTTCGTATATACTGTATTATGACAAAACTCAATTGAACTGTAAAAGTGATAGATCTTATATTCAATTTTTGTTTAAGTCATATTAAAGTGATGTATTTCATATTAATTAAATTTTGTAAAGAGTCTGTGGAGAAACTGATAAGTGAGGTCATCCGGTTACTTAGTTTAATGAGAACCTGCAATGCCCAAAGCAACTAAGCTTCAAATGGACCCTCAATATTAAGTGCCAACTCTTCTGGGTTTCCATAGTATCTGGTTCAAGTATAATCTTCTGTTTTCAAATGACTTTCTTCTTTGAATGGAAATGAAACCCACTGTTTTCTTTAGGGCTTTCAAACTTTCATGAAACCACCACTGTCTCCTCAACCTTTCTCATCACAGGTGATTAATCTCTTCATGTATTTCAGAACTCTACCTTCTCTTACCTTTCAAGGACTTTCCTTATTCTCTCTCTTGGGGCTTGTATAGTATATGAAATGTATATAGCCAAAACTAGTCTCCAACTCCTGATGCCCTTTCTCCACCTCTCAGTATTAGAATTGCAGATGTGTGCCATGTTCTGCACCTAGCATTCTTCAATCTTGTTTAGCCTCATAATTTCTTCAGTCAACACTCAACAACAAATGTTTATCATCTTACAAAACACCCATCGTTCTCAGCTAGAAGCCATCCTTCTCTGTTCACAGGCATATGCACTAGAAGCACTGATGACTTTGTTAAAACAAACAAACAAACTCTCACCAATTTCCTAGGCAGGTCCTACCTTGGTTTAATCTTGTCACCTCCACCCCTGTTTTCTAGAACCTGCTCTCAAAGGTAGTTGGCTCACTTTTCAGTAATTACTGTCTCATCCACGTCCAAGGCCATTGATAGCAAGTTGTCCATAAGCTAACAGCTTCTTGATGATAATCTTCAGTACAACTGCTATTTTGACATTCAGATCCCCAAATCAGGTCTCTGTAGGTCAACCAGTTCCAGCTGAATATCCTATCAGTTTGTTAAATAAATCTCACCATCTCTTCAAAGTTCTGTCCTCTACAGCTAGTACTTTGTGAGTAAAAGCAACCATTTCAATCCACCAACCAAGCCAGTCAACTGAACAGTATCAATTTCTTTTGTATTCAAGAATCTCAGGTTTGATGAATAGCATTAGGGTAGATTTCTTACCTGGAATAACCCAGATAGGGGCTTTCCCTGTATGCCTGTATGTTTCCTGTATTTCCTGTATTTCCTGTATTTCTCTTAGCACTGCATTTCATTTTCTCATTGTTGCCTGCTCATACATTTGCATCACCCACTAATCTCTAAGCTCTTTGAGGGTAGGAATAAATGTCCAATCTGCTCTCCATCATCTTAGAGAAATAGTACCACAGTGGATGGCCTAATTTAGTAAATGCTCAAAAAATATTTGCTGAATAAAGATTGTTGGCACCAAATAAAAAGAATAGTGGGTTTTAAAAAAAAAACTTTAAAAAGCATAATGCATAGAATTTGATATAAAATAGCACTTAGATCTTTACCAAAAGTATAGATTACCAAGCATAGTTAAAATCTACCTGACTGGAGGCTTTAAGAATCTATATTTGTGATAAGCATATGGTATGGTTTAAATATGAGTGTTTCTCATTAGTATGTTTGGATACTTGCTTTCCAGTTACTGGCACTGTTTTGAAAGGTTCTAGAACCTTTAAGAGGTAGAGGCTTTCTAGAAGTAAGTTAAGGTCTGAGAGACTGATCTGCCTTGACACATGCTTGTGAATTCTTTCTGCTCCCTGCCTTCAGATGCAATGTGGCCAGCTACCTCAAATTCCTGCCACCTTGCCTTCCAACCATGGCAACCTGGATACCCTCAAGCTGCCTTCTTCTCAGGGATTTGATTGGAAGAATGAGAAAAATAACAAATACAGCATAAATGACTACTGTTTCATTAGACAAGTTGCTGGATCTGTTCTCTAGAAGAATTTGAGTCATTTCTTGAATTAGAAAATATAAAAATATATGTGATATGCATGGAGAGTGGTGTAATAAAACTTCAAAAGCATTAAAAAGATTAGTATCTGCCTGGAATATAACAAGAACATCAAGAAAAAAATGCTAGGATATAGAAATTCATGTTATGGGGGAAAGGAAGTTGAGTTATATTTCAGAGCGGTGATAAAATGAACTTTAAATATCTATGGAGATTTCTATTAAAACAGAAATTCAGGACTTGAAAGTAGTATTGCTTTGAAATGTTCTCTCAACATTGAATATGTCTTACTAACAAATTTATTAACCTATTTTTCATCAATATTAGAATCAAGGTTAAAATAACTTCAAAATGAAGCTAAATCTACTGTCCTACTTCAGAATTCCTGTCCTAGCCAGAGCACCTGGCCTTTTCTTCATGGCTTCATTTTCACCTATTCTTGATCCATTAAACTGACACAAAACTAATCCCCAAGTAGTGTCCTGACTTGACAGCCAACTGTCCAGGGACAGCCACAGGCCTGAGTGCTGAAGGCAGGAGCATCCCCTTGTTCCCCATCACTCCCATTCTCCAGCAACTCCAATCTGTTTGTGCTGTTTAATGGCCAATCAGAGGATAATGCAGCACCAGCAGGAAGAACACCAGAAAATTAAATACTCAGATAACTCTGCTGAGAGCAAAAATGGCCATCTTTGAACTGTGAACCGTTTTAAGCACCATCTCAAATTCAAGGTAGAGGCGAGCTATGGTGACAGCAGTCAAAAGTGGAACGTATCCCCAAATTCCAGGACTTTCACACATGGCAACAATGTGATATAGCTGTTAGCACAAAGCAAAACAAACAAAAGAGCTGGCGTGATAATCACCCTCTGCTCTGAACTGAATTGGAGAAGTAAGAAGTGATGTCTAGAAATTTTTGCCAGTGTGGGATGATAAATGAAAAAAAAAAAAAACAAAAAAAAAACCTCCTCCTGGAAAAGCAGGGATTCTTTTTTTGAGGAGAAGGAAGATACACGAATATGCTTTCCTTCTGATTCTAATCTTCTGTGGTTTTAGAAAGCCAGGGAAGAAGAAAGAATTGATCTCTATGGTGTGGTTTCTATTATGTCACAGCCCCATTGCCAAGAAGTGCTTGACTTCATGTGATCAGATTTAAAGCAACAACATTTCAATCTGTGGATTGACGAGCTTTATGATAATAACATGGCATCACAATTCAACCTGTCTAGGTTGGCTAACTATCCTGCCCTCTGAAGGGGTTCATGATGGAGAACTCAGGATATCTTTAGATGCAAGAGAGTACCTTGATCTGTGCGGCCATCGTGGAGGGTGGAAATGGGGAGGCCAGGGCCTGTGTACAGAACAGAAACAAAAATGTGATTACTGTTAGGAATAACAGTTCACTGTCAGCCAGGACGGCTTGTAGTATTTATGACTAGTGCCAAGACAAGTACATCTTTTAACTCTTTGCTGTCTTTATGTACTTATTTCTTTTAGCCATAGAGAAGCAGACATTTTAAGTTACACTTAAACTACATGCATCAGGGCAAAGCCCAATCAAAGGACAGAGATGTGAGAAGCCTTACCTGTGCTATAGCTTTTCTAGGAGCCTTAATGCTTAAAATCCAATTAGTTACACAGAAAGGCCTCAGAAGCTGCAAGTGGCCTTCTGGGAAGCTGTCACACTTGTCGCATTGGACAAGTTTTAATTGTATATTTATTTTTAAGTAACCATCAGTATCTAGATTTCCTCTCTTTTGTTGAACGTTCAGTTTGTTTTGGTGGATAGTAGCTAACATCTTCTATCCTTGTGAGTATGACAAGCATAAATAAATTTTTATACAATGATTCCTTTTCCAATATGCTGTTTTAGGTCATGTTTTCAGGGTTAGTAAGTTATGGCAGGTGGAAGGGGGTACTGAGATGTCATTTGAGGGATTAAAGAAGGAAGAATGGAGTCATGAAGGCCGGTGGGCTTCAGGGTTTGTCACAGAGACTCCAGCCAAGCTTCCAGAAGCTAGGGAATCTGCAGAATTGTCAAAAAGGGGCAACAGGAAGGATTTTATCTCCCCAGCACAGAGCACAGCCGTTGGATGTGGTGTGTTACTAGATCAGTCCCCAGAATTGAGGACTTGGGGTGTAAACGGTCAGCTATCACCATCTTTTGTAATGAGTGATTGATAAATCAGTCCTCAAGAGGGAAGATATATCTACCAAGCACCTCATTGCCTACAACGTATCACAACATTCAGATACTGGCTATTTTAATGAGGTGTGCATAGATAAACAAATAAACAAGATTACTCATCTAAAATACAGAATAAAATAATACTCAGAGTACTTTTAAAGAATGCATTGGCTAAGGGACTCAGTGTGTTAAAAAGTAACAAATGTAGTGGTTGGGATAGATGCTTTTGCCATTACTAAGATTTTTTCTACCTTAAGGGAGTCCCATTAGAATAGTGTCTTTGGACCCAAATAAAGGAGAAGAAGGACTTCTCAGCGTTCTAGGGAGAGCTGCTTATGAATGGGGCCTTCTGGCTTGCTCCTGGCAGCCTTCTCCCTGTGGAAAACACACTTCTGATTTATTCCTTAGAGCTTTAAGTGCCAAGCCCCATGGGCAAATCCTGCAAGTACAAGGGTACCCATGTTTGTAAAACTGTACTTGTGGGTTACAAGGTTGGAAGGCACATTCCTTCCCTTCACCACATTTCTCGACTAGTCTTTATAAATAATAAAGCTAATATTTTTATTTCCTGCCTTACTTCTTCATATGACTTGAGGATAGAAGAAAGAAATTTTTATTTGGCTTTCTCACAAACCAGCAGACACTTGAGAGAATTAGAGAATATAGCTCAAAAGCTTTTCCTGAGAGTCAATGTTTTCTAAAAGTTTTCAAAAGAGACACACATTTTGGGGCCAGGATCTAAGGAAACAATGCTTTATTAACAGCCATCATATGGGCTTTTATGGGCATATGTTTCTAGTAGTGGAAACCTGTATCTCTTTTTATCTTAAACTAAGAGACAAAGTAATGACAGACTGCCCGTGACACAGCAGAATGAGGACATGGCCCTAGAGACGCAGCATCAGTACCTAAAATTCGCATTTTGTACTGTTTTTGTTCTATCCACATTACTGATAGAATTTTACCTGCATTTGTCTTGTCTTCTAGGGCTCAACAGTCCTTTGGAGAGTTTGAGAGTTACATAATGAGGCGTTACTCTTACCCCTAAAGGGAAAGATTTCAAGGTTTTTCCTATGATGGCGGAGTGACTCATTTTACTGGAGCTTCAAAAACACCAGACGATGTGATGCTTCCCACACAGTATATTTTTTGCTAAATGGGAAATTACCATACTGCCGAGGAAGGGTGAGTGGTAGAAAAGTCAGGCGATTCAAGTTTCAGAAAGGACTCTCCCACCAACTTTTGATGAGGGCTTAGTCTTTGGTTCTTTATCTATACTTCAGAGAACATTTAGCCTTAAGTAGATACTAGAGAGAGGTGATATAAAATGTGTTATGTTATCTTGCTTTTCCAGAGAGATATATAATTACTCAAATACAGAGTATAAATGCATGTATGTTAATGTGACCCTGGTGCCTTTATCAGCCAATGGAATATCACAAAACTATCTTGGTAGAGTTTTCAGATGACAGTAATTCTTCTGATGCTTTACGATGCCTCTGTTTATTCTATTACACACTCTTCTTACAGTTATAAACAGAATGACTAAAGAGATCAGCCCCACCCAGTCTTCCATAAGAGAGAGAGATAAACAGATGCCTTGGCATCTTTAGTTCAAGGATGCTGTGTGCCTGACATGTAAGCTTTTGATACATATTACATAAATATAGAGTTTGGGTTGGAAAATGTTGCATATAACTTGAGAGGGACATTTAATGTTTACCTTTAAATGCCATAATCACAATCAGCACATATGGCCACGAACAACAATCTCTTGACATTTCAAAGATCCCACTGACCAAACATTTTATGAAAGTGTTATTTCAAACTGACATCTTATGCCATCTTGAAGGGAGCATTCAGGTTAAAATGCTTATTCATGTCTACAAAGTCAAATGAGTTGTGGTGGTTCTAGAGCCAGGCTTTTGGATTAAGAGAAGTGACATATCATGATGGCCTTAATTCTTGTTCATTATACAGGAAACCCACAGGAGGCCTCTGCATCTGAGTAGAGATCTCAGAGGATGAAAGGCTCTGTTGTTCTCTAAGTCTACTTACCTGCACCAGAGCCATTGATATCAGAAACAGGAGGGTGGTGCACATTTTGTTAAATTTTCTGCCAAGTATGCCACCTATACCTCTAAACTGGAGTTAACTAGGGTGAAAAAGCAACAATTATAGAACTGGAGAGTCTACTAAACCCCTAGTTGTCACTGATTTCATTGGTTTGTAGTCTTATTTTAGCTTATATTTCTTGTTATTTACTCCATATAACATATGCATGAAACTAACTCATCTAGATAAGAAATTGTGTGTGAAATGAAGCCATGGTCTAAACAACCAGGAAATTCTTTCAGGGTTGTGCTACCATGGTTCCTTTGTTAATATTTGAATGAATTACTCAAAAATATCTTCCAATTTTTAAGGAAGGATCAAATGACAAAAGATTTGTTTTCTGTCTTCATTGAGACTTGATGTGGAAGAACAATCTCTCTCCATTGCATAGACCTCTGGTCCCTGGCCATTGTTCTTGATGCTTTCTCCACACATGAGGCCAAAGCAGAACAACCACTTTATCAGAGAGAATATTCCTGTTTCGATATCTCTCCTTCTGTGCCTATCTGGTAAATGTTGTCTGCATGCAACATCATAGTGATGTGGATTAGAAGCAGACAGCTCTTTCTGCAGCCCTGGCTACTGCCTAACAGAGGCATACACCTTAGCTGGTTTGCGCAGTTTCTTCAAATGCAAAAGAGAGACTAATATCTTCCTATTTTTTCCATTGCATAAGCTTTGGGCATTTGATAAGATTCTTATATGTAACAAGTTCTCAAAAAAGGAAAAGCTTGTAAGTGATCCCACGGAGTGACAAGGCTGATGACAGAGGCAATGAGGATGGCCATGCTTACGTCAGGTCCGTCACCTACCGTAACAGATGAGTGCATAGTACTTGGCTTTGTAGCTGAAACTTGCTGTGTAATATTGGCACCTTTCTTTCCTTAGATGGCAAGTAACACACTTCTTGCTCGGAGGAGAGTTTCCAATGCTAATTCTAGAGGGAAATGAAAATAAAGCTAAGCTGAAATTTTGAGATTGTATTTATCAAAATGTACTACTCCATGTAAAGTGACTAATTTACATATTGACATCAAACCCACTCTATTTTTTCTGTTGCCAATATCATTTAAAGTAGAGGGGAATCACAGTGTTTTGATGTAGCTTGATGTTTGATCCATTTTTGCCTGAATAGACACAAGCTTTGAAGGAGAAGCCCTCTGTGGTTTTCCTGAAATGAGAGAGCTATAGAACACTTGTAATGGGAGTGAGGTAGTGGTTATTTCATATCCATTAAGCGCTTCTGAAGTAGTTAGAAATCTCTGTGTGTGTGTGTCTCTCTCTGACTGTCTCCATCCCTTCCTCCCTCCTCCCCTCTCTTTTCCTCTCCCTCTCCTACTCCTAGTCAAAGCATACAAGACACTCTGGCAGCATTACCAAGAAAGGATGCCTCTTCTTCTCTATATCTGGAAAGGGACTTTACTAATGAGCAAATTGAAAATGAGAAGTTGCATTCTGTTTATCTTCTTAATTTTTCATCCTTTCAACAGGACTCATGGGCGTTTAGGAGCTCCAACTAGAGAGGATGCCTCCTCCATCCCACACAGGTCAAGCAACACTTTTCTCCCTCCATGTCCCCACACTCACATGCCCTCTATGTGGCCCTGGAATGGAGTGATTAGTTTTAAGAAATAATAGGCTACTGGATCTCTCATCCCACACTGCATCAGATTCCCCTTTTGGAATACTGGGTGGTGCTCTGCCAAAGGTCGGAGCTCTTCCCACCTTCAAAGCCTTTCTCTTATAGCTTTCTGAGATAGCCTTGAACATAAAACACAATGTCTAGAGATATTGTTGTCTCCAGAGAAGGAGGATTCCCAACTGAAAGGTTAAGTGTGTATCCAGGTGTGAAGAGAGGACTATGAAGATGAGGGTTTTTTTTTCTTTCCTCTTACATATTATATGCTTCAATTTTTGTGTGATTTTGGAAATGTAAAGAAGAGAGTTCCCAGTAAGGGCTCAGAGAACAACATACCTATGTTCAAATCTCAACTCCAGTAATATTGTATGTGGCATAGGGTTATTAAAATTAAGTTCAATTATAGGTGCAATTTGGTTATTTGGTTTACAGCAGAGCATCAACAATGTTAATCACTGTTTTTATTTCTATAGGCAGAGAGAAACCTTTTGGTCTTTATCCCACCCATCAACAGGACAATTAGACTGAACTTTAAGAACTAATAGAGGGATGGAAATGACTATAGCAAAGTGAGCCATAGTGAAGCTCACACTACAAGTGTAGAAACAGTGTGGCACATAGCCAGTGCTCAATAAATGTGCATTAATAAATAAATAAAAGTCCTGAATTAACTCCAGCCTTGTCAAGTATCTATAATTATATAAAGTTATTATTTATGTCACCATAAGAATTTCTCGTATTACTCTTTTCAAAATATGTAGGCTCATACTTTAGGTGTGTATGATTTTATATTGACATATAATTTTCTGAATTATTTGCCCTAACTTACAAGTAGATTTTATGACATTTCACTTCCAAAAACATTCTACATCTACTGAGGGTTATGATTCAATTTTACTCATTTATTTCTGTGTCTATCTACCAATACTATTTAGAATTGATCTAAATTACCTGTAGATGTTTCTTCTTCCAGGGTAACCTTCAAATTCATTGCTGGAATAAAACCTGAAATAAATGTACAAAATATTAAGTATTGTTTATTGAATTACAAAAAAATATTGTCACTAATATTAATAACTAACAAGGACAAAAACATGAATTTAATGAAACTATTAATACTTATATAGACGAATTATTGCTGTGCATAATTGTGTTGGAGCATTTATTGAAACTTACAGATGATCAGAGAAAGGTAAAACTGAGCTCAGTACTGTTTTCATGATCCCCTTATCTTATTCTGATTCATTAGGTATGAACCATGAAAACTGACCTATTTAAACTAATATTACACTTTTCCTTTTCCATTATAAATGCTTACTGGTTTCTCAGGACTATGCTATTTGTTTATGACTGAGGACACATTTTGATTTTATTCTACACACCCAGTAGTAGATAAACTTGCCATGCCAGGAAACTCATCTGAGCTAGATGAGCTGAACATATCATAGGCCACGTTAATTCACAGAGCTGCAGAACAAACCACAGGAGAGCAAACTTGCTACCTAACTGCCCAGGAGCAGGCTCCTTTATGTCTTAATACACGATGAAGTGGAAAATCCAGTTTAGTGACATAACTTGATTCCTCTGTGAATTTATCTGAATATCTCAAAGTAGCTGTCTCTTTTTTCCCCTCTCCCTCAAGAAGAGCATAATAGAGTGTGAAAAGTTTAGAGTAGACAAGGTTTGTTTTAATTCTCAGGAGGGCTTAGCCATCCAGGTATCCTCAGGGTCATTAACATGTTCCTTATAAAATGGAGACAGCACACTGCAATGCATTTCCAGTATAAAATTCATATCCAAATCCTGTGTGTGTCTGTTTTATTTATGTCTGTACTAATGTCACAGGACTCCAGTCTTCACTGTCCCTTCTCTTTCCCACATCCTTTCAAACAGTGTGTGAATTAACTGCTCAGTCTCGTTCCCCAATGGCCCCATGTAGCATTCCCAGGTTGTCAAAGCTCCCCCTCTAACACTGCAGCCTGTCCACCTTCCCACCTCTCTCTTCTCCCTCACAGATGATAACAATTATTCTATCCCATCTTTCCTAAACATCTACTCTTTCCTTTCATCCACTTAAAAGATAGGAACGGACCCCCTCCCATGTCAGCCTTGGTCCTGAGGACCAAAGGTGGCATAACCTTTTTCTTTCTAGTCTACAGTTCATTGTCATCATCCAGCTCCCTGAGCTCAGGTCTCAGTCACCCCTGGCCACCATTGCTACCACGGCAGGATCTCCAAGCCTTCATCATCCCCAAATCTATTATGCCTGAAATCTGTCTTCCATTCATTTTTATCTCCTCACTTTCCTGACTCTAGTCACTTTTATCGCTCCTCCATGTAAGGACCTTTGGCTTCCATTCAAGTGTTTCCATAGATTAGCAAAAGGTTCCTAACACTGTCTACATAGTTAGATTAGACTAGTTCTATTCCTTTGCTCCAAAATTCCATCTAATGACACTTGGACTATGAATATCAAGGAAATATCACTAATTTACACAGCATTAGAATTGACAGATGAAAAAAAAAAGCCAGGGCGGGGCAGTGATGGCACACGCCTTTAATCCCAGCACTTAGGAGGCAGAGACAGACAGATTTCTGAGTTTGAGGCCAGCCTGGTCTACAGAGTGAGTTCCAGGACAGCCAGGGCTATATAGAGAAACCCTGTCTTGAAAAACAAACAAACAAACAAACAAGAAAGAAAGAAAAAAAGAGCCAGGGACTTCCAATTCGTTAAATGCATCATAAGTGACTATTTCAAGACAGCTTTATGAGACCCTGTGTAGGACAGACTGAAAGAAAAGAACATAAAGAATTTCTGAGATTAACAGCAATCATCTTGGACTCATAAGCTTTAGGTCTACAGTCTCATCTTCCACTAATTCAATGGCCTTTAGCCAAATCAATTACATGCTCTGAATATCTGTTTTCTCATCTACAAACTCAGAGCAATCATTACTAACTTACAGTAATCCCTCAATACCTGACGGCTTTTACAGGTAACACCAAATCACTGCAAAAGGGTCTCAATTGGGCTACCTTCTATGTCTCTTTGAAGTGTGTTCACTGCTCTCAGTGTTGAAGAGTAAAAACAGCCTTCAGAATCAATTGCTGAGAATTTTTAGACTTTTCATAAAAGTCCCTAATAAAAAAACAATTCTATCCAAAAGGAAATCTTGCTGTTGAGTGACTAAAGAATATGCAGTCTTCATGAGATCATAGCTGTTTGAAAGTAACCAAAGAGCAACAGAATGTTCTTTCCATTAGCTGAGTAGACAGTACAGTCTATTATTTGTACATCCATTGGTTGGTGCCAATTAAAACCTAAATGGTACATCGTGCTGCATGCGGTACTTACAGTGAATCCTGTGTTACTCGGAATATATATATGGCCTCCCACTTGCCACTTGTAATTTGAATAGCATTTTCCTATAAAAAGACAAACATTATGTTGTGTGAAGCTGAGCGTCACTTGAGCAACCTCAAGTGAATGATCTTTGAGGAGAGAAATCTTGGAAGGAACGTACCACAGTGTCTTTGATGTAGTGAATATGTTTGTAACCATCCTTGTCGCTAAATATTTTGTAGTATGAAACGGCATCCTGGCTAAAAGCTGGTGTCGAAACAAAGAACTGAAAGAAATGAACAAAGGTTATATCTAAAAGACGAACTGAAAGCCACAGGTATTTTTGTAAGCCCTATATGCCTAAGAATCCTGGTGTGTCACCTCTCCTATCACCTGCCACCCACACCTGAAATTCCAGGTTTTCAAAGGACAGCTTTTCCAGTGATTCTAATAAACACTCAATGGTGCCGACTGGTGATCATTTGCTATCGCACACCTTCACTCCACCCCTGAAGCCCCAAGCTTTACGACGTCTAATTTAATAAATTTCTGTCTTAAAGAGATGTGGTTTGGAATTGTGTTGCAGGAATAACAAACAAATGTTGACATTTAATCAAAACAAATTCTAAGATGGGGGTATTTGATCAAAGAATAATTCTTTTAATAAAATAAATTATTTATTTATTTATTTATTTATTTATTATTTTTATGCACATTGGCCTTTTGCCTGCATGTATGTTTGTGTGAGGTGGTCAGTTCCCCTGGGACTGGTGTTACAGACAGTTGTGAGCAGCCATGTGTGTGCTGGGAATTAAAACCAGTCCTCAAAAAGAGCAGCCAGTTCTTTTAACTGCTGAACCATCTCTCCAGCCCCAGAAGTACTTTTGATTTTTGCGTTATCTAATGCTAAGCTCCTAATGTCAACAGCTTACTGAAGATATTTGAGTGATTCAAATATGATGGTCTAGAAGCCCCAGATTTTAATAGCACGCTTGAGAGGAGCAGTGAAGCATGGTTAGGGAGTAGGGAGATCTTAGCTCTGAGCTTGGGAAACAGAATGGCCTTGTAACCTGAGTTTGAGGAATTTGGAACATACTGCTGGGAACCATCTAAATGCATTCAGCTATCAGTCACTCAAGTGTTCTGGAACAGAACTAGTGGCAACTCAATATCCTAACTAGTACAGATGACTGAATTCTGAAAGTGTCTCATGCCAAATTTTCATCCATAGGGTAATATGTCTTCCATTGTTAAAAAAAAAAAAAGTCTTGCTCTGTGTTTATGGCTGTTCTTACAGGCTGTCCTCCGGTGATATGATGACACCTTCCTGAGCAAAATCTCATGAAAACAGAGCTCCTCTATAACATTCAGGAAAAACTTAAAACCTGGTATGTCTATCTGGTTTAAGTCCATGGAACAGTAGCCCAGCTGTTCAGTTATTTTACAACTGAAGAAAACAATAAGCATCCATACCCACCAGTGTCTTCTACCCTCAAACATTTGTCCTTTTTTAAATATATATCTTTTCTGAGATCAAATTCTGAGTAAACAGGTAGTAGGGAGAATTGCTATAGAATTATTTAATGGTCACATTTGGATGTGAACTGATGCTGGAAATTCTTCGATAAAATTGTTGCTCTTATAATCATACGTCATTGAAATGCAATGTATCTCTTATATTTTTACTGGGTAACTAATGTTTCTCCAAATTTATTGCCACCTGGATAGAAGCTTTACAGATGCTATTGTGATAAAAATGGAAGACATGGTCCTCCTAGATTAGTGTTAGCTCTAGATCCAAGGACTATAGTTCTAATAAGACAAAAGACAAGGCAACATGGAGAGACACAGGAAAGGATTCTGTATCCCGGACACTGCCTGATCCACAAATAATCTTTGCTCAAGTAAACTTGGCTAAATATAAATGTCTGGTGTATCTTTTAATACATTTGTAACAGAATGGAAAATTGAGTAAGGAGAGACTGCATATGTATCCATCAGCATCACTTGTCATAAGAGCTACTTCAGATCAGTTTGCATCTTGAGTCTAAGTATTGGAGATGCACTGCTCTAGTGCGGGCCTTTGACAAAGCTGCTTCTTCATTTCAGAAAGTTTTGCTCTCAAGCAAGGAATGGCAGCATTAGACAAGCAGCTTCCTTACTCCCTCATACTATATAGTGTGAGAAACATTTGGTTCTGCATGTTTTAGTCACACAAATGGAACCCAAGCCACAGACCACTTTAATGTAACATGGTGAAAAGTTATTCCTCTCTTCTCTCTCTGTGCGCAGACCCCTTTCTGTCTTTATCTCTCCCTCCCCTACCCCTTCTTTCCCCATGGTGTCTTCCCTGTCCTTGGTTGTTAGGGCCAGGGAACTCACCCACCTGAGAGCAGCTTCCCAGTAAGCCTGCCTTTAATAATAATAATAATAATGATAATAATAATAATAACAATAACAATAATAACAGTTATTTCTTACATACCTAATAAGTTAATTAAGGGAGTTTTAAAAAGATTGTATTCTGAGTAAAGCTTACAATTTTATTTGTTCTGAAAATAAAAAATTAACAGTACAGACTGTTCTCTTTTAAGATATTAGTACCAGGCAAACAGGAAGAATCTTTCTGCTGGGCAAAGGCTGTTATCTCCTCCCTTTCTTTGCGCACATGAAAGACAGTTGCTTCCGATGAGCAGGTAACTTAGGTCAGGTAAAGAGGGTGTGAAATATTTCCGCTCTCATGTTGTCAGAGCTAGGGTCATAATGCACTCTGAGTTAAGTGCTTCTTGCAGCAAGTCACACCTGGGCACTAGATAAGACATTCAACTGCGGTGACCTCAGTTGTAACAGGGCCCTGCCCTGGTTTCTTTATCATGCTTAGATTTTCCTGATAAATTGCTTATCTCTGAATGAAGTGCAAAGCCATTTAAAATAGCTTGCCTAGGAAGTAAGGCTGCTTCTCACAGTTTTGTATTTTAACATCCTCACTAAATGGCAAAAGATGATGCCTAAGCTGAGCTAACAATTAGACAAAAGTACAGGCTTTCAGACACCAAACCATAAAACTCGTGTTCTGTTTTTAACTAAGAGGTATTAGCCACAGGACAAAGAGGTATGGAACCAAGAGGTATGGTATTTTATTGCTTAAAAAGCTGGTGATAGTTTTGTTTTATCCGTAGTCTAAGCATTGTGATTTCAGAGCTTATTTCTAAATGTAAAGAGCTAAAATTTAGGTTCTTTTATTTTGTATATTATTTACAGGAAAATATTTCTGGTTAATTTCTTGTCTCTTTTGCAGTTTAAATATCTTGGATAAATTCTAAAGAAACCAATTTTTTGCGGTTTGTGGTCCCATGAGGAGAGCAACAATACCAACCAACCAGAGCTCCCAGGGTCTAAACCACCAGCCTGGGAGCACTTAGGGAGGGATTCATGGCTTCAGCTGTATATGTAAGGGTGGAGAGCCCTGCTGGGCATAGGTGGAAGAAGAGATCCTTGACCTCATGAAGGCTGGACGCCCCAGGAGGTGGGAATTTGAGGGTGGGGAGGTGGGAGTGGGGGGGGTAGGTAGGGGTTACATCCACAGAGAAGAAGGAGGAGGGGTAAGGGGATAGGGGGTTCCCGGATGGGTGGGGGATGAGGCAAGGGGACAACATATGAAATGTAAATAAAACATCCAATAAAAAAAACCCTACCATTTAATATTTACTATTATGACCAGCTTTTAAAATTTGTCTAAAGGTCCCAAAACTATTGACTGAACAAGGACTGGAAATGTAGCTTATGATAGGACACTTACCTAGGATGTGTGGCCCTTATTGATCCCAAGAACTACACACATGTGGGTGCACGCGTACACACACACACACACACACACACACAAACGTGTGCCCACACAATTACCTGAATGAGTTTATTAATCATATACATCTATCTATGTTTTCTTGGACCAATTTCATTGCTACTAGTTAGGAAAGATATCTATTAAAGCAGGTATCTTCAGAGGATGAAAATTATTCCCAAAAGTACTCACTATGAAGTATTGTCTATAATCTTTTTCTGGGATTTAGAAGTTTCATTGCTAAATACATTTCCAAAGATTAAAATTAATACCCACTTGTTCCTTTTTGTACATTGTGTCTAAAGCTCATCCCAGGAGCCATCCCGATACAGATGCTTGCATGATGTACTTTTGTGGCATGTGGCATTGTCTGGACAACATTCACCTATTCTACAACTTATTTTGTAATAATTAATGTAGGAGACAAAATATAATCAGTTTCCTTAAATGGTGGTTGTTTTTATATGAAACAAACCTCATATATCACTAAATAACTCTATCAAAAGATTCCAGACACAATTAATCACAAATCATAATAAAACACATTTCCCTGTTTGATACCGGGGCACGACATGTAGGGTGGAACACACACGCTGTGTAAAAGTCAGTTCACTGAACATGCTGGGTGCTCTCAAAGTAAAGAAAAAGATAGAAAAATCATACTCCACCAGCCCATCCTGTTCTGCTTTCTTCTACATGCTCCTGGTTCTACAAAGAAAGAAAGATCATATTAAAGGACAAAAAGAACAGTTTTTCAAAGGTATAATTTGGACATTTTTCAACAGTTAATCTGCCTGATCATGGTGTGCTTCAACTGAGGCCCTGGCTCAGGAGACTTTACTAAAGATTTTTGTTTGTTTGTTTGGTTGGTTTGGTTTGGTTTTTTTTTAAGGGCAGCGTGCTGAATCTGTATAGACAAATTGGTGATAAACCTAATTTCAAAAATTTTTCTTCCTTAGTTTTTCCATGTGACCACTTTCAGAATTATCACAAATGTGTGGAAATTCAGCCCCAATGAAGCACGTGATGTGATGCAGAGATGTTGGAATTCCATAGTGAAGTTGAGGTTCTGTTCTTTTGTCTTATGAAGTAGCCAGAAACCTAAACATTTGTATTCTTAGGATTTAGCAAGATGCAGAAGTATCACTTCTTATGTAAATATTTAGAAATCATGAAATGTAAATAGTACTTTTTCCTAGACAAATAAAGAACATTATGAGTTGACTTAGTAGGCATAGACTACTGTAGTAAGCTCAGTGGACAGAAAGGAAAGCACCACAGGGAATTTGGAAGAGGGAAGGCATCAGCAAGATCTTAGAGAAACCATGATGCCATCCAGGCATTTTGGTCTCTGAGTAAATTCAATGAAGGACTTCAGTTACCAAATATAGGAGACCTAATTGTAAGCATGAGAGACAATGTGTATTTGGTAGTCGCTAAAATGTCAGGAGGACAAAAACACCATTTAGAATTCCGTTTTTTAGGGAACACTGATAAAGACTCAGATCAAGGATAGAGTGGGGATAGAGTAAGGTGATATTGAACGCTCAGTTCAACAGAAATAAGTTTGAGAAATTTTCACAAACAGTTCTGGAAACATCTGCTATGAATAAAGATCACCTAGAGGGAGTTAAGTAGACAGTTGTGAATGAAACAGAAGTTATACTTTAGGACAGGATTGACTTTCTGTGGCTGAATCGTGTTTTCCTCATTCCCTCACAGTGGGACATAGTCATGTGGTAAGGTCTAGAATCAGAATGTGAACAGAGAAAGAAGCCATTTGTAGCCCTTCCCATAAAATCACTCACGCAGACCGCCCCCCCCCACATTCTTTCCTTCCTGCTCCAGTCGAATGTTAATGACTTAGAACTACACATTAAGATAACAGAAATGCCATTGGCTGGGTTTCTGAACTGCATTATGGAGCAGAATACCCACTCCACACCAGACCTCATTTTCTTGGATTTGCTATTGATTGTATAAATGAACCGTGAATCCCTACTATATATTAAGCCAATTAATCATTGGAATTTCCTCCTACAGCAGTGCTGTTGGCTTGCCTTGGAAATGTATTAACTAAAGAATAAAGATTCTATGTAGGTGGCCAAACAAGTAGCCCAAACAAGCGCAATAAAGATGACACCAATGGATATGCCAAAATAGATAGGGAAAAGCCCATGAGGCCTCACCCTTATATAAAGAACTCTAGGCAATTCGGGAAAGCTGGGAACTGGAATGGTGGTCTTCCCTAGAAAGGAGCACATCCATTGGTTGTTTAGTGACAAATAGCCATGGAAACATACAAACAAGTAACATTATGCAAGCTAACCAGGTTATATTGAGGAATATATATGTATATACATATGCATATACAGTAACAATTAAGAAAAGAAGAGGTCATGAATAGGAAGGGAAGTGGGGAGGCATATATGGAAGTGTTTGGAAGAAAGAGAGAGAAGGGAGAATTGTTGTAATGATATAATCTCAAGAAGAAAAAAATTTCTAGATGAATCAGACTTATCTAGAAAAGACCAGGAGCTATGGTAATGGATCTTTATCATATTGGGAAAGTGTTTGCCTTCAAGAATGATAACCTGAGTTCCAGCACCAAAGTTCACTTAAAAATGAGAGGCAGAAATGTTGGTATGTACTTGTAATCACAGCACTGTTCACTGAGGTGTTTTGTATGTTGCTTGCATACTAATCTAGCCTAAATGATGAACTCCAGGGTAATGAAAGACTCTGTCCAAAAGAGATGGTTAACATTCCCAAAGATTGTACTTGAGGTTGTCTTCTGGTTTCTATACTCCTGTCTGAACACACGTATGCATCAACATCCTCATAATCAAACACACACACACACACACTCACAAACACACACAAACACACACTCACAAACACACAAAGTCAAAACAAAATAAAGACCTTGAGACATGTATATTCTTCAAACACAATGGATCTTAAGAAGAGTTTGGAGTCCTTAAGAAGAGTTTCCTGAGTCCTATAGTGGTAGGCTAATGTCTAATAGAAAAAAAGATTTCAAGATGGAAAAAAAGTGAAACCTTTTGACAATCTTCAGTTATGAAGATAAAAATTATTTTAGAGAGGCAAGAATAACATATAAAATGGTTATTCACTATGCTATAAATTTCTTTTCTTTCTTTCTGTTTTGTTTTTTTATTATTGTTGTTTGGTGTTGTTTGTTTGATACAGCATTTTTTTTTCTGTCTTGTATAGCCTTGGTTGTCCTGGAATTCATTCTGTAGACCAGCTAACCTCAAACTCACAGACATGTGCCAGCCTCTGCCTTCTGAGTGTTGAGATTGAAGGTGAATACCAACATTGCACAGCAAGCTAGAAATTTCTTAATAAATCTCACCAATATTTTTATAGAATAAATAACTTTGCAAGCTTTCTTACTTCTTTCATGTCTGGCAACATGAATAAAATATTGATTGATTACCTCAAACATTACTTGTTTTCAGAACACAAACACATTAGTCATGAGTATGGCTGTTGGAAAATTGTAAGTTAATTCAGCCAAAATATTCTAAATGTAATTGCTTTTCTAGCTATAAAGGTCATTTTCCAGGAAATTCCATTCCTCATTGTGAAGACATTTTATATTTTCTGTCCATTTAGGTTACATTGTCTCAGATTTTGATGAATTAGAATTTCAGATTGCAAATGAAACAGTATTTTATTTCTCTGTATTCATACTTTCCAAGTTAATAATTTTAAAGCTGAGTTTATAATGCTTGGATTCCAGGGTGTTGAAGATATATCCAACTAAAAGCAGTCAATAAGATCAGTGAGTTCTAATTAACTAGTTTGAGATCAAGCTTTTCCAATGGTACTACTTAAAACTTATTTGCTTTGTTATAAACTCATAAGTAAAATAACCTCAGTGTCCTGCAAATTGCTTAAGTTTAATCAAGACTTTTTCTGACAGGATAATGACCTAAATGCATTTTCAGCCTAGGGAATGCTGCCTAGTATGGCTCCTATATATTTCCAAGCAGAATAAAACATTCTCCATATAAAATGAAATGTTCTAAATCTTAGATGGAATTTAATGACTTACTTTGATTGATCTAGAATTTAGCTTCATAAAATAAGTTAACACTACATTTGTTTTAGTAAAATATTTTTTTCATTATTAGAACTCTCTCTCAATGTACTCAGCAGTATTTTTTATTTAAAGAAACCATTTTTAATAAAAAAAAAACTTAGTATCTAAAATGAGTAGTTAAAGAGAGGCATACTTCAGTGACTCAGACTGGTGCAGTACCTATGGACTCATTAATTTCAGCAGATTATGTTTGAATTTGAACAAGGAAAACAACTGAAGCTCGATGATAAATTTGCATCTTGTTTTCAAGCTCTCCATCTTCAGATTAGTACAGTAGGGAGTGCTCTCCAAAGATCCCTGGAGGCAGCATAAGGTGAATGGAGATTAGATGGTTCCGTGCCCTACTCTCAAGAACATACCTTTGATTTTAAAATAGGCACTACTTCACTCACCTTCATTTTTTTTTCAATTTTGACAATTTTGTCCAATTTTCATTTTTCTCCAATTTTCTGTGAAACATCTGTTTTTGTGACAAACCCATTCTTTCTGTGTTTTATCTTGTTTCGCTTCTGTTGACGACTGCCCTGATGATCACCAGTGGCTAGATCACCATCCTAACATCACATTGGCTCATTTCATGTCTTTCTGTATTGAAAGTCAAAGCCATTCAAGAAAACAACTGCTCTGCTATATTTGATAAAAATGTTGCAATTGCTGTTAACACGCAGCAACATGGTTTTACATAGCAATCAGCAGTTGAATGCACCAAATCCTGCTTAACAAGTCAAACTGTGACCCATGAATGAGAGGCTCTTGGTGTATTTCCATTTTCAGAAATAGTTGCCAGCAGTTTTACCTTAGGACAATCCCATGCATGCCAGTCTTCCCTGAAATCACATATAGACAAGACTGAGACATTCTGCACTCTTTTTAGCCACTGCAAACATATTCGTTCGTTGGTCACCCATGTGAGCCAGCTGAAATAATAGTCACTGCCAACAAACCAAAACAGACAGTCTCAATCATCAGCTCATTACCACAGTTAAAGAATATCTTTATTTATAGTTTCTAAAAAAACAGTTGATACTATAGAGTATATATTTAGTAAATAAGAAAGGCAAATTTTCTCTGAGAATAGTATTTAAGAAGATCTGCTGGCTAAAATAAGTAAGAGGTTATTTATCTTAGAAAATTATTTGTACTTGAGCTTTCTCCCCATTTTTGAAAAACAAAATTAAGATGTAAGGGGGAAGCTATATATTTGTCTAAGAGGAATAAAAGTGTTACATTTTCTATGATGTGCCCATAATCCCCTCTCCTTTGTTTTAAACTTTCTCCTTGATGCAGAGAAGCCAAATATAGTGAAAAGTTCACTTTTGTTTCCAGGTGGATTTATGTGGAAGCCAAGTTTTAGCAGTTATCATGGTCAAGTGTTGAAATTATAATAATCAGATGATCTAAAAAGCTTTGATGATCTTTATAACATATCTAAGTGTCAATAAATGATATGATTATACTTGTCTGTGAATGAAAATTCATAGCCCAAAGTGCAGAGCTTTTAATTTTTCATGGAGCTAGAAGGAGCTGAGGAATCAAATCCTGATCTCATAATGTCATATCATAGTATATAAGCTCAGTGAAATTATTTAGCCATGTAGGTCTTTGTTTCTGTATCGATTTGAAATAATAGTGTACTGATTTGAATATGCAAACATGAGCTGAGTGTGCTTAACATGCCTCTTGACTGAAGTGTTGTTTCTATTACTTGCCACCTAAGGAAAATTATATTTTTTAAAAATGTATATTCAAGCTTCCATTAACCAGGTTGTTGTGAGCAATCATTTGACTCTGTCTAATTCTCCTTGGTCTAGATGGAGGAGAAAAGTCAAGCCCTCTGGGCTAAGCAGGTGAGGTTCTTAGATTTTTACCAAATTCAAACAGATATACACAGAGGATTGACTTAGGTCTGGAAGGTTGCTATAATCAAGGGCAATCAGACAGGCATATCTGAATTATACTAGAGAAGTGAGAACATTAATTCCAGCACTAAGGAGATAGCGGCAAGTAATTGCTTCAAGTTAAAGACCAGCTTGTGTACAAAGCAAGTTCCAGGACAGCCAGTACTCTGTTACACAGAGAAACCCTATCTCATACCAAACCCAAACCAACACACCCAGAAAAAAAAAAAAAAGAAAATTTTTTTGATTGTGTGTATATGCATTGGTTCTAGTATAGGTTTGTACACATGAGCCCAGTGCCAGCAGAGGCAAGAAGAGGACATCAGACCTCCTGGAGCTACCCTATGTGAGTAATGTGAATTAATCTCCAGTCTTCTTCAAGATCACCATAGTCCTAAAGACTGAGACATCTCTCTATCCCAAATGTTTCCTTTCTCTGTCTGTCGGTTTCTTGACATATAATCCTCCATCTAGATAATCAAAACAGACTATTTCAAAGTAAGATGATACTAATGTTTGAGAAGAGTTGCCTTGTCTGGTTTATAAAGTTCCAGGATGCACATAGATCCATGAAGCTTGGCTTGAGGCAAACTAGACTCACGCTAAAGACTTGCCAATCTGCACTTTGGTCCCAAGTTTACATTTCTACCTCCAAGGAAAACCCCAGAAAGCTTTAGATTCATCACCATGGTCATCTTTAAATGAGTCTTTAAATGAGTAACAGAGTATTTTAAAAACTAGTTCAAGAAACGTATTTGTGACTTTTAATTTGCATGCATCTTGCATGTTAATTTTCTGCTTTCTGGCATGTGTATCTTCAACTCACTAGAAATAAAGTCTAAACTATGATGTAGAAAGTTCAATATGTTGAAATTTGTTTAAAAATGAGAGAGGGATCTGAGATCACTGACCTCGAGGCTATCATCTCTGGAACTGGTACTTCCATAGGGCCCACATGGTGAGGGTAGGTAGTGTCAACAATAAAGACACGAACGACAGGATTCTTAGCTCCAGCCTGCCAAGAAAATGGAAATTTACAAGCTGATACAAATTTTACTGACCACCAATATTTTAAAGACACTTTAGGATTCAAGGCACATTTTAATTAGTTAGAAAAGCTAAATAAATAACAGTTGAAGATGTTCTACATAGTGGCCAGGAACTTCATTTCTATTTACTTGCACTGCAGTTACCAATGTTGTATCAATCAGAGTCAAATGCATTTCAGGTGTTTAACGAGAGACTTGATTTATAGGAGAAGTTATCAGGGATATGAAAATCCATGTCTACAGCCTATACTCTATCCTGATTTTCAAGACAGGTGTTTCATTATTGGTACAATGAGAATAACCATATACCTGTGTGCTCTAAAGGGTAATGGATCTGTTTGAGAGAGAACAAAAATCAGAACTAAACGAAACTTACCAATTGAGTAACCAAATTTCTTATCCTCCCTGTACCTCACAACCCACCACCATTGCTTCATTCCCAAAGAATGGGACAAATCTCACTGCCAAATAAGGCGTCCATGGGCTTTTACATTTTTTTCTTGGTTTGCCTTTCTTGGGCTACCACATACCTAAAATTTACATGACAGCACGCTTCATACCTAGACTCTGTCTTTGAATCGATGTTATTTTACTTCTGAAAGAATATTGCAGTTAAAATGCGAATCCACAGCATTTGAGAGCACAGTGTTTGGTGACTTAATTTTTCATTCATCTAAAGCAGTGTTTCTCAAACTCCCGAAGGCCATGACCCTTTATTTCATTTCCCTGTGTTATGGTAACCTCAACTCATAAAATTATTTTGGTTGCTGCTTCATAACTATAATTTTGTTGTGATTGTAATGAAAATATCTGTGTTTTCCAAAGGTCTTAGCCAACTCCTGTGAAAGAATCTTTCAACCACCCACCAAAGGGGTCGAGACCCACAGGTTGAGAATCCTGACCTAAAGTCTTTCTTGAGACTTTTTTGATTCTTTGGAATTTTCTCATCTCTCTACCTAGTGCTAGAGGTTTTAGTGTCCTCAGTCTGTTAAGAAACGTGAAGACTTAGGCACACACTTACAGACAAGTGGGAGTCACTTCTCAGTTCTGAGCGTCCTTATCTCTTCCTGTTCACATTGAGTCTTTAGAACATTCCGTTCTTTTAATTTTGGATTCCAAGTATCAGGCTTTTCACTTCCAAGCATCTCCAACTTTCCATTTTTCTACACCATCCTTGAGGGGACTTATATCTCAACATTTATTTTCTATCTCATTCCTTTTCTTAAGTGACTTTTAACATAAACATTATATTTCTATTTCTCTCTTTGGGGTGTCTTTGGCTTGTTTCAAAAGCCAATTTTGCAAATGCCACATCCATCTTATAGTATATAGGGACCTGCTGGAGTCATTCATGAGTAGGGTTTGAGAAATAAAAGCACTAAGAACTATGCATGTATTTTTTAAAATTCTAAAAAAATATCCAATTATTTTATAATAGGCAAATTCCTTTCCAAACTTTCCTATTTCATGCCTTTGTCTAGATTTAAAATAGGTCGCAGTGCTTTCTCCCTGTTACTCAGCCTTTCTGCTGCACACTCAGGCCCTTCTCCTCTAGCCTTGGAACTGAATAAAAAAATGTGTATGATGTTTACTTTCATTAATTGTCTTAAGAAGGAAATAGAGACTCAAAAACTTCACTTACCTATCTACAAGAGATCTTAACATGTGCCTGACACTACCTGACAAAGACATCAAATTCAATATTTGAATTTCCCTTTCTCGTTTGCATTTACAGGAGAATTCAAGAGAGAATTGTGAAACAGAACTTTTACCCTGAATTTGGAACATATATATATATATATATATATATATATATATATATATAATTATAACTAAGTTAAGCTTGTTTTTCCTCCATGATCTAGACCATATGTTTTTTTCAAAGATTCTGCAATAGATTTTGCAAAGATTACTTCTTCCAGCATAGCCAGATGTCCAAAGCAACAGATGTCCACATAAACAATAGAGCACAGTACAGTGTTTGCTTTATGACATACAAGGACAAGAAGCTTTCCAAATGTGTTGATCCCACCTCTATTCATGGTAATGATTGCTCATTTTGACATCAAAGAGATGAAGTCTTCTATTAAAAACATCTCACATACCTTCGGATATGGAATATTTATAGTTCTAGGATACTGTCCGTCACCATAATAAGAATAGGCAATAATCGGTATATCTGAATCATTAAATTCTACATATGCCAAGTATTTTCCATCTGGAGACCACCAAAGAGCATATTTTGTAGCAAGCATTTCCTCTGAAAAATAAGAATTTACATATTATTTATAATTATAGCTTATTCTTAAAATGATTGTTAATACATCTAAACAAATATTTATTAGCTTAAATCATGTTTTTAATGTGTATGTAACATATGCCATACTTTGGTTATTAAAAAAATACTGTAAATTAAGAGGAACAGTTTAAATTTCATTCTATATCAAATGTCAATTAGTCTTGTTAGTAATTGCTGTTATCCAGAAATGTAACATTTAAAATAAATAATAAACACATTGTTAATAATTAGTTTTCCCCTTAGAGCAATTTTAAAAATAACCTAAAGTAGCTCAAACAGACTCTACACTGTCTACAGCCATAGGTAGACAAAGCAGGCTATTAAGTAGACAGTACCTGAAGTAGACAAAGAAGGCTGTGAGTTTACTGGCAAGTGATATTACCAACAGAATTTGAGTTTCATTCCTGAGAATTTTTCGAACTAGGGTTAATGTGTGTGTGTGTGCTCTCCCACATGTGTGTGTACGTGTGTGTGTGTGTGTGTGTGTGTGTAAATACATTCACACATATATCTTTTTTAAAAAATGGACTCGAGGAATAGAGACTAGACAACCTCTTAAAGTCTAATTAAAGTCCCGTGTCCTTCCTGATCTAGAATACGGATAAAATTTAAGAGGGTGTTGATATAAAAAACTAAGAACATTTTCTTGCAAAATAATGAAGTTGTTTAGCCTGGGTTGGGGGAGGGGAAGATGTCTTACCTAATCAAAACAAACACTGGATAATGTATTAACTCAGTTAAGGACCATATAGTTCTTGGACTATAAATCTCCACTTTATAGTAACATTCATGAATATCGATTATACTGATCTCTGACAAGATTTTATTCTTTAAGATGAACCTCATTCTGTCCATAACCTAGTAATATAACCTATTTTCAGAAGGACAAACAGCTCATTAAAAGAATATTCTATTCAACTAATTTTTACTGAGTATGTGTAATTATTTTCAGTTACAAGCCTAATATAAGCCTAATATATAAGCAGTAGAAAAGAAACATAGCTTACCTTCATAAACCCAGTCTGGAATTCCATTAAATATTCTGTTTTCTCTTCCAGTGTAAGTTATTTGAATAGGTGGATCTCCTGGTCTTTGTTTCAAATAAATATTGTTTTGATAGACATATGCCTAAAAATGGTAGAAAATTACTCAGTAGGGGAAATTTCCCTAACAAATAGAGTAACAGTGCATATTTAATTATTTACCTACAGTCTTTTAAAGGGCTGGTAATTCAGATGCAAAAGGATTCACAACTAAAATAATTTAATAAGGTAAAAAATATAATTAACTCACATTAACATTAATTATGATTTTAAAATCTGAATCAAATAATTAATTTTTATCATGATATGGTTATTTTATTATCCAATAAGTAACTGTGCATATTGACAGGTAGTCAAATAAACCCCTGAATATTAATAGCTAGCCAGATCTAATCTTTATTTAGAGTCCTTAAATCAGAGCTTGGACAAAATTTCATGTTGTCTGAAGCTAGTCTGGGAAACTTGTGAAAACCATATTTTTCCTGAGTTCTCTGGCACAACGCATTCTGGCTGAGTATAAGGATAAAGTTTTTGACTGCGATATTTAAAGAAGTCTATCCATGAGCTTGAGATTTTGCGGAATTCTCAAACGGGTTTCAATTTATCCAAACTCTTCCCGTTTTTAGCCACTGAAATAGTCATGTTCTCTCTCTCTCTCTCTCTCTCTCTCTCTCTCTCTCTCTCTCTCTCT
>NW_021604636.1:4824115-4841255 GCF_004785775.1 Grammomys surdaster | reverse complement strand
AGAGAGAGAGAGAGAGAGAGAGAGAGAGAGAGAGAGAGAGAGAGAGAAATAAATAAATATATAAAACCACAACAACTCTTGGTGTTCAATAAAAAATAAATCTTCATAAACAGAATAAGTAAACAAGCCATAAAAATTAAGGACATCTGTATGAAATATCCTCACTTCTACAAGTTCAAAAGAGGAATACACAGGAATAAGGCATTGAAGCCATGAAGAGTGAATGGCTGCCATCTGCTCATTGGTGGTTTAAATCACCTAACTTCTGTTTTCAGACCTTCACAGTGAAGTAAGTGGGTAACACACCTACAGACTAGGTCATCTGGAAGTTGTCTAATAGAGCCCCACTGTCTTACAGGAGACAACCATAAGACACAGAGAGATGAGAATGACTTAAAAATTGCATTGCTGGTTCTTGGGCAGACCCCAAATAAAGCTCAAGTCATTTAACCCCTGAGACTGTAAAATTTGCACACACCAGACTAAGATGGTCGCTGACGTGCCATCCAGCTCCGAGTTTCTATAATTGTGCTCTAGTTTAATATGTGCTCTTCCACATTCTCATTCACAACCCCCATCTCTGTGAATGCATATGAATTTCAAATTTTTGAAAATAAGATGCCATTTGACAATCTCCCCAGGGATCTGACTTGAAATCAGAAAAGGAAAGGAACATCTGATCTCAAGCTAAACTGAAAAACAGATCGTATACTGGGCAGTGTGCCTTAAGCTTGCAAAGTTCTCCACCCATGGGGAAATTTCAGATATTCTATTGGCCAAAAATCTCACTTTGATGTTTAGCGTCCCACTGTGAGCTTCAGCCAGGGGAATTGCATTGTGGAGCTCTTGCAGATTTTCAAGGAGAACATATCAAATGTTTATGTACTAAAGAACTGCAAGTTGCCAGGCTGAAAGGTTGACTGCTTGAAAATCATCTTGGTAGTCTCATCAAGACTGTTATTGTCTACTCCTAAGACCAATTAGAAGATATTTTAAAAAGACCCCGTTCGTTTCCGCTAACAGCCTCTGTACCTTGGGCCCCATATATGTATCAGTTCTACCTTGCTTGCGTCCTCACACTTGGACACCCGGGAAGACCTGGAAAACACTTTATCTTTCTTGCAGTTATTATGTCACATAGAACAGTACCTAGCAATGAGGCAGAAATTGATCAGAAAGGGTGATGCTCTCAGAGGAAGGACATTTGGAGCTGCATTGCAGTGGGAATCCTGGCAGCCAGAGGGCAAAACATGATCACCAGGCACAGGAAGGCAAGGATACAATGAATATGTAAGGGTCTAGTAAAGATAATGAGGCAGAAGACATTCTTTACCTGGTTTTCAATTTTGTATCAAGTTAATGTCCTAATATCACTTTTGACTGACATGGTAATGCTGCCTAAGTTTTCTCTATGGAGTGCAATTTAGCTGTGTAATGACATAAACAATGGCAGTCTCCAAATCCAACTGCATGTCTCTTTATGACTGGAAAGCCATCTGAGCTGCCATTTTTGGGTTTTATGAGTCACTAATGTCATAAAAGATGGAGAAAGGGATGTATTATAAAAGCTGTCATCTACAAATTCCCACTTTGCTTATACCAGAACTATCTTATTACTTTTTGCTAGATTTTTTTCTTTTTTTACTAATTTTTTCATACAATATATTTTGATCATACTTTTCTCCAGATTCTTTCTACCTCTCTATGAACCCAACTTGATGTTTGAAGTTCTCTCTCTCTCTCTCTCTGTCTCTCTGTCTCTCTGTCTCTCTGTCTCTCTCTCTCAAAAATTACAAAAATGAAAATAAAAGTTAACAAATAAGACAAAAAGTAGACAACAACATCAAAACTATGGAATTTGTTTTGTGTTGATCAACTATTCTCGGGCATAGGGCCTGTCCTGGAGTGTGGCTGAAAAACTCACTGTCACTCCACTGGAGAAAAGGTCCCTTTTCTGAGTATCAGTTGCAAATAGCTTTTTGATTAGAAGTTTTAATAATCTTCAAAGGCAGACAAGTAGGAGTAGTGGTATTTAATCAAAACTAGACTTTCAACCAATTTGTCATCTCCAACTAAAATGATATTGTTTTACCTGGTCGAAAATATCTGAAAATTAAATAGTTGTGAAAAAGCAGGAGACATACACATACATTTACATATAACCAAAAAACCAGTGGTTTGAATAGATTTACTATAAAAAAGCTAAATGGGTCATATGGTTGCAGGAGATAAATCTTATCTTAGCTATTGTTAAGATGTTAATAGTAATTGTTTGATCTGGGAATATCTTTATTTGGATACTTTTCAATTTGGTGGACTTCAACATCAAGAAATTTTAAATGGTGAAAAAAAAAAAAAGAAATGATTAAAGCCCAAATCAAACTGTTCTGCAAGGTTCCAATCCCCATCTTGGCAGACTGAAGGGCTCTTAGGAGTAGGCTTGGTTTCTGCAGCTCATTTGCATTTTTCTATATATGCCTTTCAGGCTATAGAGTTCTGTAAATACTTCTTGCCTAATGGTGGTATTGAAACTGAAAAGAGACTCCAAATCCATTAGACCAACTGAGACCATGTTTTTAAAAAGCAGGTCTTGGTTCTTCCCTGAACATTTAAATAAGGAGATGACCAAAAAAAAATTGTTCTTTGCTTGAGAAAAGGGGCAGTAGACCAGAAGAGGCTTTTAAATACCTCTGCAAGCCATGTAATTATTCTTATTTTTTATATAACAGCAAAGAGGGTATCATATTAAGATGAGTAACTATACTAATCCATTTCCTCAATTAGCCAGAGTGAGTTTTCTAAAGTACAAATCTGATCGTGTCATTTCCTGTAAAATCCTTCAGGGATTTCCTTCAGTCATCAAAAATAGTTCTAAGCTCTTTTAAATGGTTACCTAGTTGTTGTTGCCCCCTTTTCAGTCCCCAACTCCTTCCCAAGGTTATCCATCCTCCCTAGGATGCAGCTCTGTTCTAATCAGTTGAAGTGAAATACTTTCAGATTGTTATTAGCACTTTGTGTTCTCTGCCTGGAAGCCAACATATACTCTTTCTTCAATCTTCTTATACACTCATGTTTTCCTTTTAACTGTTAACTATTTCATGTAGTTTACATTAAAAATAATATATAAATGGCAATTATTCCTTCTTTAATTAAGAGTTACTTAACACTCTAAGCATTAAAGAAAGGATTTTGTTATTTTTAAAAACCATCAGTTTTAAATCTATGTATCCAGACAATGGCTGTTGTAACTCCTTTCTCCTGCATATTTCTAATGTGGTGGGTTCCCTCCTTAAAATAGTCGCATTCCCATGCGTTTTTTTTTTTAAAATTTTTATTACATTTTTATTTCCATAAATAGGACATCTATATTTTCTATTTGAAATTAGAAAATTTAAATATCTTCTCTATATAAAATGCATAATAGTAGTTGAATAAACAGGTGAATATGTCATAGGAAGTTTGTGCTGTTCTGTGCATTGACATATATTTCAAATTACATACTGTCAGTAACAAGATCATGTAGTCTTAAACCCAAATCAGAGCCAGAAGTCTTAGAGGTAAGCTACATTAATGTAGTGGTGTTTTACCCATTCTGAAGGTCGTAGATGTAGTATGTCGCTGTGTATGAATATCGCCAGAGCTGTTAGGAAGAGAGGCAAAGACAAGATGAAGCTTTAAAAGCTCATTCAAGTAACATGCAATGACAGCGCCTCACTGCGCTCTAGGGCAAATCTGTTTCAGCGCAAAGCAGGGTTTCTTGCACATCTACTGTATACTTGTGTGCTGTTTGTCCAGGTCCCAGAGGGCACCTCAGTGTTATCTCAACTTCACTCCATTAAAACACATACCCAAAATCATTTCATAGTATAAAAAGCTCATCTTTGACACACTTTGTCCTCAGAATGTTTCTCTGGATTGAGAGCTCCCCTGTGATGTTCACAGCCACTAGGGTCTGCAGAAGTCTCTGGAAAGGATACTACTCTTTAAAATTGGTCAGTGTGAATTTCACCCAACAGTCTGTTACAAAATGTCTTCCTTTCTTTGGCCACATATATATAAATCATGGAACTTGGAAATTAAGTAGGAGCATTTGTCTTAATAATCCTCCTGAACAAAGCCATCTCTTATCTCCTTGAGTATGTGCTGGGTTCAGTGAATAAAGCAAGCATTGTTTTGGATTCTATTTCTTAAAGGGCTTTCAATCCCTTGATATGCTTCACTAGGCTGAAATGCATATTTCTGGGGATTTAAGACATAAGGACCTGGGCTCCTGGAGAGTAAGCCCCTGACTGAGCATGCTGGTAGTGGTCAGAATGACTTTCCCGTCTGAATAGAGAAGGAGAACTTACTAGGAAACTTCATCTCAGAGAAGATCTGCAAAATGTAGTCAAAAGTTTCATGATCTCAGGAGAACTAGTAGAATTTTAATTTGAAAGTAAATGAGTCGCTTTGTGCTTATGTCACACATGAAGGGAGAAGTAAAATCATTATTAGTTATCTACTACTTACTCATAGATGTCAGTCACACTAAGGGATTGGACTTTCAAATATACAATTTGAGCTCTCTTCCTTGCTATGTTGACTGTATATACCTGTTTGATTCTATGACTTAATAAGCTACACATTGATTCTTTCATTTATAATATCAGTATAGTTTGGGGGGCGTGGTTAAACTGAGCAAGAATTAACCAATGTGTTATGGTGTCTAAGAGTTCTCAAAATACCAGCATAATTCTTCTGTTTCTGATGTATATCAGTATCCCAAAATAAAATTTCCTTACCTTAGAAAAAAAAGTGTTTTCTGCTACTTGAGAATAACCAGACACTCAGACTAAAAAACTATGTTCAATTATTGTCTGTGCTTCAGCTACGCTTTATAGATTTATTGATTTTTTTTACATATTTAAAGATAGATGTAGATTCCTACTGGTAGGTACCTCCTCTCCTTTCTTATGCAAATTTAAATTTTTAAATACACTATTCTGCATATTAATGGGAGAAATGAATATATATATGTGTGTGTATTTATCAAAATTAAATAGTTGATACCTTTGAATAATCACTTTCTAGATATACAAATTGCCGATCAGGTGACAAACCATAATCTGTAGCATTCACACTTTTCTGAAACATGAAGAAGGTAGTTAGAACACAGAAAAACACCAGTCACAGCTTTTTCATTCTAAAGCGATACCATATCATCGATAGGCTCACATACATTTTCAGCACGATTTCAAAAAGTAGATACCATCCCAAGTGCAAAGGAGGGAAACTACTAGACACTATGGGAGGATGTAATAAAAATTAAAAAAAATCAAAAGCATATAATATTAAATCTTGCAGATGACTGACAGGGCAAATGAGAAAGTTATAGAAGTGATTCGGTATAATACTGCAAATGCATGAAGGGAGGGGTGATGGGATTGAAACGAGAGAATAAGTTACAGAGACTACAGGGCTAGCCTTTAAGCTCAGTTTGAAAGATTAGTAAGCTTTAGATGAAGCAGGCTTGAAAAACCAGGAAGATAATACAACATGCACCAAACATCACAGCTACCCTTAATTGGACATTTATTCTATGTTAAGAAATGTCCTAGCCGGGCGGTGGTGGCGCACGCCTTTAATCCCAGCACTTGGGAGGCAGAGGCAGGCGGATTTCTGAGTTCGAGGCCAGCCTGGTCTACAGAGTGAGTTCCAGGACAGCCAGGGCTACACAGAGAAACCCTGTCTCGAAAAACCAAAAAGAAAAAAAAAAAAAAGAGTCAAAGAAATGTCCTAAGTACTTTACAATGTTATTTGATTCAATTTTTATGTTAACCTAAAAAGTATTATTGGTCTCGCTTTGTAGTAGAAGAAACTGAGGCATAACAAGCTGGGGTTATTATATTACCCAAAGTTTCATACTAATGACAGGAGCTGAATCTCTGTTCACTTGACTCTAGGTTCCTAATTTATATCTGATGCCATATAGGTCCACAGAGGGGAAAAAGATGGAGTAGAGCAGAAGAAGAAGGCAGTGGTTGAGTGTGTTTAGAGGAAGGCACAGGAGATAGAGTGGGAAAAAGGGCTGTATCCAGAACACCACTAAGAATTTGAATGTGGTCTTGGGTCAGTGGGGTGCTTGCAAAGGTTTCTGAGAGAGTCGGACGATGCTGATACATACCATGGTGCTATTACTCAAAATGATATATGATTCTCCTGTTTCAATATTATAAAATACTATGTTATCATCCTCAGACTGATGAAGATATTCTTGTTCTTTAAATACAAAAGAAAGCAAAACATAAAGTGATTGTTCTTAAAGATGATATTTGCAACAAAAGAACCCCCTCTGCTTCACAGATGTACCTTGTCTTCCTCCCCGTCCAGTACATAGAAGCTGGTGATGGGAAGGAAGAAAATGTGCTCCTTCTGCATCTCATAAAGACAGCACATTTGCTAGAGCATCCCTGTTCTAACTTATTCAGGGTGCTCATAAATAACATTTCATTTTGTCTGAGCTACGAAAGGGACAAATGGCAAGTTTCCTTTACAATAATGAAAATAAATGTATTTGGCCTTTGTTTTGATCTAGCACAACAAGTATTTCACATAAATTTTTTTTTTAAAGGCAATACTCTGTCTTGGTAAATGACCCTTTATATACACAAGTGTAATATCATCTACGTATACTCATCACTTCTTTGACCATGCTCTGATTACAAGACCTAGGAGTATCAATTCTCTAACCCTTGAAGGCATTGTCGTCAGGAGGGAACTGTCTTGTCCTTGGATTGTTAAGAATAATGATGGACACTCCAACTTGGTCAAATTCTCTTGATTTCCCCTAAATGGGGACCTGCTACTCACTCTCATGAGCAGTGTCATTCACTGACAATATTCCCACACAGCCCTCCTAACTTCTGCTTTCCTGCTAAAGTAGCTTCATAACAATTGTGCAAGACCAGAATGAATGATGGTATTAAAAAGTTACATAAACATTCCTAAGAATCCATCTCTTTGTTTCAACTGGTGAGCAGTAGCCCCAGCTATTATAAAAGAACTTTAACACTGACAAGAAAAGAATATATATTTTGCAAACATCTGAAAAAAAAAATGATCCGTTTACCTGAAATCCAGTTAGGAAAATATGTTTTATATGAGAATGTTCCATTTAAAATATCCTTCAGGGTAAGAGCTCTCCTTGTATTTCCTTCAGGGTTGTAAACTTAGGGGGAGGAAGAAACATACAATTAACAACAAGGTTAATTGCCTAACTAAGTTCTAAACGTGTTCTTTATCTGTTCATGCTCAGGTGATGGTAAGCTCTCTACCATTCTAAAGTGCCTGTTTAACTCCTGAGTAGAGACTGAGTTTGCTGATAGTCATGGGCAAGTGGGGGGAGGGTAAGTGAGGGGATTGTGTAGAGGAAGGTGAAGATGGCAAAATTGCTGGGACGTTATTTTCCAGCAGTAAAATAAAACCGTCAAGGACTTCTAGGACAGAAGTAAAGTTCCAACAACTTTGGACCTTACATAAGTGACTCTAGCAGCCAGGCTCAGATGCATCGCTAAGCTTCTCAAACCCTTCTCTGCACTCGGCCATATTTCCTTACTTGCAAAGCCTTGGCTTGGTTTTCTATTCATTTTCAAGGATACATTTTAGAATCACACTTGGTTGAATGAGATCAGCCAGAATTCTTACCCTCTGAAATTTTAAGAAGGGCAGTAGCTAATTCAGACAACTTTCTTAGTCCTGATACACACCTTTACAAAAAGAGACTGGACAAGGAGTACCACATTGAGTATCATAAAATTTTATGTAAATTCATGGAGAGGTTAACCTTATATAGCTCACAAACCACATGTAAATTTCTTCTACATGTGAACCCGTCTAAGCAGTTAGTTATATTTTTTAGCATGGCTTTCTTTCCTCCTCAGAAGCTCATTAGAGAGGCCTAAAGCAGCCAGGTTAAGCCATGTGAGCAATAAGGCAATGCCCTCCCAATGCCCCTTCATGGGTGGATCTGCTTCTACCCTCCCTACCTCCCACCTCCTCCTTCTCCAGGCCACCACTTAGAACCTCAAAGTTACAGGAAAGCCCAATACCTCAAAATAGCATTTATGAGTCTGGCATTCACCCAGGTGAAAATAAAGCTGTTAAAGATGAGAACCATAATATTATCCTTCTGCTAACAGTCTTGCATAGCTTGCCACGACTCTCATTATAAAGATAAAATTCTAAACATGGACTACAGGTTCTGGCAGGTCTAGGACAGCCTCTCCCACCAGTCTTTCCTGCTCTTCTCTCATTACTTTCTTGACCCCAAACAAGCTGGGTTTTTATTTCTAGCCCAGAAACACCTGCACTAGTTACTTTTCTGTTGCTGTGATAAAGTGCTGTCACCAAGGCAATTTAAGGAAGACTGTTTGGTTTTATGATTCCAAAGGGATGAGAGCCCGTTGTAGCAGGAAAGGATGTCAACAAGTTACAGGATGGCAACAGGACCAGGTAGCTGAGACCTCACACTTTTAAATAAAAGCATGAAGAAGAGAGCACAAACTAGAAGTCACATGAGGTTTTAATCTCAAAGCCCAACCCTAGTGACAAACTTCCTCCAGCAAGGCTGCAGCATCTAAACCACCTCAAACAGAGCCACCTACTGGGGAACATATATTCAAATGCAGGAGACTATGGGGGAACTTTTTAAAACCAGCACAACACTCCTGTCTCTTTGGAGGGCTTCTGTACCTCTTTCTACCCTCCTTCTTATGATTTCCATTTAGGCTTCAATGCTTTATTTTATTCTTTTACTTCTGAGAAGCCCTCCCTGACCCTCTCCTTCAAGTCAGGTTATGTTGTCACAATTACAAAGCATATGCTATTTTATTTTAGAGATAGTGTCTTTGAAATTAATTATAAGTACATTTGGGTGACTTTTATGAGTGGCTCTATAACTCCTATGCAACCCAAACCATTGCCATAAACCTGAAGACCCCAACTTATTTTATTTGTCATTATATCTTTGGTGTCTAGAATATACAGACATTTGTAAATATGAAATTTGAGGATTTGAGCTCAGGTTTCCATGATCACACACGAGCAGAATAACTGTCTCCTCAGCCCAGTAGTAATCTTTAAATAATGTACCCCCTTACAGATGTGTCTCTCTCTGTGTGTGCCTTGTATGTGTGTGTGTCTGTCTGTCTGTCGGCACACACACACAAACACACACACACACACACACACACACACACACACACACACACCAGAATTTAATGTTCATGTTTTCCTTTATCTTCTGTCTTATTTCCTGAGAAAAGGCTTCTCAGAGAACCTGAGTCTGCTGCTCTGGCTGTCAAGTCTCCAATATCCTTCTGCCTCTACTCCTCTACAACATTGAGGTTGCAAATGCTTGCCACCCATGTCTGACCTTCATGTGGGTGCTAGGAATCCAGACTTTGGTCCTCAGTTTTATAAATATCTTACTCACTGAGGCATCTAGCCAGTTCCTTCAAGAATTATTTAGATTAGTGTTTCCCAAGAAACTTGATCCCTGGAGTTTTTTGTTTGTGCAATTGTTGAACATGAACTAAAGCGAAGTTCTGTCCTTGCAGATCTAGCTGAGGCTATTGTGCAGTGCACAAAGTGAAAGTGCACAACTGCACTTGTATTTTAGTGTAACTGAATCCACATTTACTTTTGGACTGCCCCTTAACTAACACATCACAGTTAGGATTGTAAATAAAATCAGTACCAACATTGCGCCTATGGCCAATTTTCCAAAAGATTTTAAAAACTCAGACATTTTCTCTTTCATATCATTATTGGTCACCTGATGCTTATTCAGTTTCTCAGGAATATGCCCAGGGCTTGTTATTCTCTTTTGAAATCTTGAAATTACAAGATACAGAAAGGTTGTGCTTGATAGAATATTTCATATGATTTCCTAGTTAGTCACTTATGTATATGGGCATACAGTAGTTTTTAATGCCAAATCTATTTAGAGAACTTGACGTATGTCATATTATGGCTCAAAATATCAGTAAAGTGTTTAAATAGCATTAATCATATTACTAATTGCCATAATGAGAGCAGTACTTATCTCCAACAAGCATGATGTACATACAACATGTATGTGTGCAGACACAGGATAAGGCTCATGGCACAGACTGGGGTAGTAAGGTCATTTCTAACCTCGTGGTACCTTTGAAGGCTAAGAGTATGCAAAGCGTAGCTATGTTGATGTTAGACTGGGCTCAGTTACATCCATCTCCGGTGGAACAGGGAGAATTTAAATGAGGTGTTCTGTTCCACGTGGGATTTGCTAAGTGCCCTTACCTCAGTGTATATCACATCTCTACTTTAGGAGATTGAATCAAATTTCATTGGAGTGGAAATAAAACAACAGAGACCGTGAGTATAACATCAGGACATGCACCATCCGCTAGCATTTGTCACCTAATCCATCCTTGGAACTGCAAAAGTGTCACTGGAGTTGGGCTTATTCACTACTTCATTATTGAACATGTGTATTTTTCATGTCTGGTTATGAGTTCCATAAGGCATAAGACTCCAACTATGGATCCAGAAGTCATGCTTGATTTTTCTTACTAATATGTGCACTGCTTCTACAAAAAGCAGAGACACAAGAAATATCTTTAGATAATAATAATAATAATAATGAATAATAATAATAAAAACTTAAGTATCAATACTGTTACCTAGTTTTTGATCACTCTCCCTCAAAAACATACCCATTCATATTATAATATATATACATATACATACACACATACATAATCCTTCACTTTTGTGTTACTTCATTTAAATATTTTCCCTAATTGGTCCTCGGAGTCATCTGGAGTGCTACTTAAAAGATAGACTTTTATGCCAGGTAGCACTGTTCTATAATCCTAACCATTCTGAGATAAGGAGATAAAAATTGCAGGCCTATATAGTCTACTGAATTCATTCAGTCAGCCTAGACAACTTAATGAGATACTATATCAAAATAAAAAGTAAAAAGGAAAGGACCATGGATATAACTCAGAGGTTGAGCACTTTTCTAACATGGACAAGGTATGGGGTTTGCTCTTCAGTACCGCAACAGACAAAGAAAACAAGTTTCCAAAGCCCAGCATGGCCACTTCTACCTATCATCCTAGCACTAGGCAGGCCCAGGCAGGGAATTCTTATGCCTTTGTGACTAGCCCAGGCTACAAAGTGAGTTTCAGGCTAGCTTGGGTTACAGTGTGGAACCCTGTCTCAAGTAAAAAAATAGAAATGTAAAATTAAAAATAAGCAAGAAGACACAAACATTTAAAGCAGGCCAGCACAATTTAAAACGAAATTCTTAGTTTTTCTCAAATTCAAACTCACTGACTCTGTGTGAGGTCTGGTAGTTGGTAATGTTTCCCACGCTTCTGGATGATTCTTGTTTTAATTCTTTTAATTCTTTTTAATTCTTGTTTGCTTGTTTACAAACTTCTAAGAGCTTATAAAGTTGTATAGCAATCTGCCTGTTACAGAGAATAGTTTCTGCCAGACTAAATAGTGATCATAGCTCTCGGGAAATGGGGATGATTTCTGCCAACATTTATGTTCCTGTAAAATGACCCTATATGCATTGTCCACAGTGGGAGCTCCTTCAGGTGTAAACCACTTCACAGATCCCAAAGAAGAGAAGACAAGGCAAGGCAAGCTGGTGATTCTGCTCCAGTTAAATGGATGATCACAGGGAAAGCACCCTGGTCATCGATTGTGGCTTGTGTGTGTGTGTAAAACAGTATAAAATATATATGAAAATAAACATACTAAACAAGTTTGATCACTGTTGCATTAAAACATTTCATTATTCAAACGATTGGATGAATAAGTGGATTTTATAATCATTTTCCAAACAACGGCTGATGCTGGAATATAATCATTAGCTGATTTTAGAATGGAGGCTTTGCATTTGTGGTTCCAAACTCTGTTGGCTTCAAAGAAATAAGAGTGCAATTGTCAAAGAATATCTGTCTGCTCTACACAACTGACACTTGCCCATTTAACACTTCATCCTTGGCTGTGCCACAAATTCAATTTGGCCCATCTTTAGCATGGTTACTCATACAGCACTTAAATGACCTAATTAGCTATGCTTTAATTATTTGAATTTTCAACATATTAAGTGAAGCTGGAAGTTAGTTCAATTATGTATCTAAGAAATTACGAATCTTGAAATGATTCAGAAGCAAGTAATGAGCTGCTGTCGCCCTCTTTCTGAAAACTTTGTGTCTTTATGAGGCTGTGTCTGCCTTTTAATTGACTAATCCTAAAAGATTGAGAGTGTTTATCAGAGTAGAAACATCCAAGCTTTATGCTCGCATTTGTCAGGAAACATGCGGAGGAGCGGGCCATATTAAGTAGGCACACAATGACGAACAGATCTTTTTGTTCTCATTTTCATGAATGAGTTGGGACTGATGCCACAAGGCCACTCTGTGGAGGCCAAATGGCCCCAGAACACTGTTCCCATAGTCTAGCCAGCTTTGTGAAGAGCTGTTTTAATGGAGGCTCTATTCTAAGCATCACATGGGTCATGCTTATTTTTGGAGTAGGTCCACAGGAATACATTCAGGAAATAGCTGAGTGAGTCTCAAGCAATTTTCTGTCAGGAACAGGATATGTTACAACTTACTAAGTTTCTACAAGCTGCAAGCACTCTCACACATGTGCCTATTAAGTCTTCATAGCGGCCCTCTGAGATGCCTACTGTTGTGAACACTGCTTGCAAGTTAGGAATTGAAAACTAGAGAGGCCAACTAACAAGCTTAATGCATTGCAAACTTGGACTTTAAATCCATCCGGTTATAGAGGCCGAGTACTTTACCGTTATAGTTTAACATGAAAGCACACTTGTAGTAAAACAATAACAAATATAAAATCTAGAACAAGAGACAAACAACACAGAAGACATTGAATAGTCATGCTTCAAAGCATAGATGAAAAGAAACCTGAGCTGTTTGGGAGCAAAGGGCTTTCTAGTTTAGAGCACTTGCTGAGTGGTTAAAGAGGCGAGTAGCTCTTCATCTCAGAGGGTAGCACCTATACTGAGTAACAAGTCCTTCAAAGGAAGCATCAAGATTTCCCACTGTAAACTGTTTTAAGATCATGGGACATGGGCAGCATAGAGTCTAAGCAGGCATGCAAGAGGCTTGTGGGGATTGATAAACGCAAAAACATCCTTGTCTGTTTTTAAGAGTGAGTCTCCTTTAGTGGCACATCTCCTTCTAACTCCTGTTTGAAATTGTGATGTAGCTCCTTTATTGCTACCGCATAGGACACGAGGAAGAGCTACGTTCAGAAATCATATCATTATTTGAGGATAATACACATTTTGGGGGACCCACCCCTAGGACCACTACCAAACTTGAACCCCATTTCTATAAACTCCAGTCCTGTCTGTGAAACTTGTTAACATCTTCATGTAACAACGAACTAGAGGAATAGCTCAATGGTAGAGTGGTTACACATAGACACACAGAGATGGAAAGAGAGGAGGGAGAAGGAGAAGAAGAGGAGAAAGGGAAAATATGAAAAAAAGGAAAAAGGAAAGAAAGAATAAGTAAAATGAAATAATCACAATGCTCCTTATCTAGATCCTGCACCATAAGTGGTACTGCGTGCCCTCTACAAATCCTCCATTGAAATGATTGGGAGTGACCCTTGACCTTCACTTTTTCCTTAGTCTTTGTTTAGCAGTCAGGCCTGAAAAGTCCAATTGCTATGGTCCCCGTACTCTGCTTTCTTGCGTTTTCTCTGTGCACTGTGTCTCAGAGGATGGTTTACATTCCTGCTATTTCCTTGCTGGTATTCCCCTGTGGTTTTGGTTTGCAGTTTTCTAATGATGGATTCTGCTGAGCACCATCCACAAGCTTGATAGGCACTTGCTAATTTTCTCTGTACATCCTTAGACAGACTTTCAACCATGTATTCTCCTCTTTGTTATGAGTTGCTAAAAGTCCTTGTAGACCCTAATCTCAACTTGTTCGTTGGATACACTCTTCATAAATATGTCTTCCCACTTTGTGAGCAGGATTTTTCACTATTGTGATCTTATTCTTGGCAACTTAAATGAGTTAACTTTTGAAAAGTTTCAATTTACCAGTTTTTGTCTTTTGCGGTTTACATTATTGGTCATAGTTTAGAAATTAACACTCAGCCCAAGGTCCTAGGATTTTCCCTGAGTTTCTAGAGTTTGAATAATTTGGTCTTTTATTTAGGTCTTTGGTCCAATTAAGAATTAATTTTTGCAGGGCATGAGGGTAGCATTCATTCTTTTGCACATGAACATCCAATTGTTCCAACTGAAGTTTCTGTTAATATTTGCCCCACCTGATTTGTCGAGTTAGCTACAAAATTAATTAAATGTTATTTCTTGTGGGGTGTGTGTGTGTGTGTGTGTGGGGTGTGTGTGTGTGTGTGTGTGTGTGTGTGTGAGAGAGAGAGAGAGAGAGAGAGAGAGAGAGAGAGAGAGAGAGAGAGAGAGAGATCATGATGAATTTGAATTTGTAGAGGTCAGAAAACTTTTGAGAGTCAACTCTGGAATTCTACCTTGTTGAGGCAGAGCTTCTCTTCCCTGTTCTGCAGCAAGATATCTGGCCAGTGAGCTCTGAGATGATTCCTTGTCTCCTTGCAGGAGTCCTGGGCATACAGATACATACCACTGCACCCTGTTTCTCATGTGAGATCCTTCATCAGGTTATCAATCAGGTTATCAAATGTGGATTGCCAGGCTTCGAGGTCAGAGCTTCTATCCACTGAGCCATCTTCCATCATAAAGCTTTATTTCTGTACTATGTTATTCTGTACATTCATACATCTGCTTTTGTGCTAGTAATATGATATCTTTATTGAAATTATTTCTGATGTATGAAGTACACATCCTTGTGGTTTTTCAGTAATGTTCAGCTATTTTATGAGCTTGAGGATCAATTTATCAATTTCTGTTAAAACTATGTAGAATATAAATATAGATTTCAAGTTATAGATACATTTAGAGATTTTTGCCATGTAAAAGTCTTGTTTTCTGGCCACTGAACTTGGGATAGTTCCCCATGTATGTCTATCTTCTTTCTGCGACTTTCACTGGTAGTGTATATACTATGGGTTAATCATGGTTGTCAAATTTGATTGGATCTGGAACGAACTAAGGATGTGGTTCTGAGCATGTCTGTGATGGTAGTTTTTGAAGGACTGACTGAGAAAGGAAATCCTTCTCCTGAAATAGCCACCATCACCTTCAAGGATGGTTCACATATAAAGAAGTCTGGGGGGAAAGTAGTACTCCCTTTTTGCCTGCCCACCTTCTGTTCTTGCATGTGTGTGCATCTACTGCTTTACTACTACCACTGCCATCACCATAGTTACTGTCATTGAACCCAAACTTTTCTATTTCCAACATGGTCTGAAAACTAGCAGTTCTACAGAAATCCAACTGGGAATGCTTAAACATCCAGCCATGTATACTCAACAGCCATCAAACTCTCAGCCTCTCCAACATGAAGAGAGTTATTGCTGGACTTTTAGGACTATGTCACTAGAGCCAAGCTAATAAATTGTCCTCATAAATATGTCTTCCTATGTTGATTCTGTTGTTTACTTGTCCTGGGTTTTGAGAGTGAGTCTCCAATATAGCTGGGCTGGAATTGGCTAAAAAGACTAGGGTAGCCTCAAACTTACAGCTATTCTTCCGCCTCTGTATCTCCAGTGCTTTGATTGTAGGTATGTGCTGCTATGCCTTTTCTCTTGTATATTTCCATTTTTACAAAAATGATCAAGATATTCTAAATTTCCTTATCTATACTTTGTGTCCTTTTGTTCTTTTATTTTTCAGTTAAGAAAGCTTATTATATTCATTTTAAAATGTTAAAACAACCTTAAATTCTTGGGAGAAATCCCATGGTTCTGATGCATAATCTTTTAAAATATCACTGAATTTGGTTTACTATCATAATTTGTTGAGAATGTTAGGATTTATAGTCATAAAGTATATTAGACTATATTTCTTTCTTCTTGTCTTCTTTTGTTTTGCTTATTTTAATATCATACAACACTGGTGTCTAGAATATAGAATGATTTGGGAACTCTCTCTCTGTCAAAGTCATCTGTGCTTAGTAGATTTTGGGGAAGGGGGAGTGTTAAAAGTACTAACTCAATCTCTTTTTCTTTAGAGTTTTGAGACAAGGTCACAGTTTACAGGGCAGGCCTGTGTTGCTGAACTTTAGACTCATGACTGGGACCCTCTGGTCAGGGTCCTGGGGTTGCACACACATGACAACACACCAGATCACTCAGTTTCTTTAACTATTATAGTATCATTCCAGTCTTCTATTTACTTCTGGGAGAGTGAGTTTTAATGTGTAAAATTTCTGGAGAAGCTTATCTCATCTAACCTGCCTAGATGCTTATTTGCTTCGTTTTCATTTTGGCCATGTGAGTGTTTTAACCAATTCCTTTAAAAAATACTCAGCACATTAACTTTTCTGCCAAATACAAAGTCATGGATTGCATAAATTCAATTCAGATCTTAATGTTATTCTTCTAATTCTTAATAGGAATAAAGATGAATAAAGATTATGAGTTGTTACATCATTTCAATCAATTCAGTAGGATATAAAAATAAGCAATAAGCTCTTTTCCTTGAGTATTATGAGTATTAAGGAAAGGGGAGATTTTTGTATTTGATTAATTAATCTATAAAGAGACCATTTCACTTTGTACCTACTGTGTTGATTTGATTTCTACTATACTTGAGTTGTACCTACTGGGTTGACTTCTACTATACTTAAATCCCAGTTGGACCTTCTGTGGCTTTTCCACGTCCTCAACTTGAACTTCAGAGCACGATTAGCATTTTTTCAAGGTGTGTCTGTGGTTAGATGTCCCTGTGGAAGGTGGACAAGAATTTTCTTTGGAAACCTGAGGCAGATAAACTTCTTTGGATTACATAATTATCTAAAGCTTTTGACTATTTTTATAAAATTACTGAGAACTTGGCAATATTCAAAGGGAGTTTGTTAAGACTCATTTTCTGTTTTAGAGTAACAATTAGAGAAATGTGATCTACAACTTTGATTTACATACATTCCACTCAGAAATCCTTTTATGCCCATGA
>NW_021604636.1:4803285-4819115 GCF_004785775.1 Grammomys surdaster | reverse complement strand
GAATGAATAAATAATAAATAAATAAAACGTATAAATATGTAATGAAATTTTTGAAAGGTTCCAAGTTGAAGGGCAAACTCCAATGTGATTGTATTTATAAATAGGTCCTTTGAGGATGTAATTAAAGTTACATGACATCACAATGGCAGAGCTCTAATCCAGGAGGATTGGTGTCATTATAAGAAGTAGAAGCAACACCAGAGACAAACCGGCATAAGGGAAGAGTCCAGCAAGGATACAGTGGCCTGCAAACCAAAGGAAGTCAGCAGAAAGAAACAAGTTGGCACTTTGATCTTAGACTTCAAAACCTCAGGACTGTGAGAAAATAAAGTTCTGCTCAAGTTGTTCTGGCGGCCAGTACAGACTACTTTTAGTACTGGAAAATAAGATGCTACATTTGTAAAGAAGCCCAAGACTTCATATTTTTTTATGTGAAATCTGACTTTTAAATTGACATTCAATACAAATTCCTATAAAACATAGTAAGCCAAATTGACAGCAATGGCCAACAGAGGAAGAGAGTGCAAAGGCAGGGAAGAGAGTGTCTGGGTGGCTCAAGGCTAAATCAGCAGTGTCCTCATTTCCTCAGGGATGACCAGAGTTGCATTCCTGACTCTGTGATCCTCCACACTGTGTGGGTCCTTTAGCTTCCTCTCACTCAGCTTCATACCCCAATTCCTCTTATCTTTCTGCCCCTGACTTTATGTCTGTGGGTTTTTTTTCATTTTAACACACACACACACACACACACACACACACAAAGTCTCTAAAATATTTATTGCTTTAGGTCCAATCAGGTTGAGTATAAAAGCAAGGTAACAAGGATAATGGTTACTAAAAAAAATAAAATAAAAATAAAAAAATTAAAAATAAGAATAATGGTTACTAATATCAAAATTAAGGAGAAAATGTTTAAAAATTAAAATACCAAGCAGAAAAGTCTTTGAAGCATCTTTTATCGCATATAGATGCCCATGTTAGGATGGAAAAGAAGATAGAGAGAGAGTTGTAGGCACAATTTCTTTTGAGTATCTACCATGCGTCATAAATTTTGAAATGAAAAAAAAATCATAGTTAGGAACCTGAGATGGCTCAACAAGTAAAGGTGACAGTCAGGAGGCCTGACAGCCTGAGTTTCGTCTCAGGAACCCTTGTGGTAGATGGAGAGAATCGCCCCCCACAGGTTGCCCTCTGAGCTCCATACAAATATGCCCACATACATACACACAGACACACATGTAAAATAAATAAATGTAAAAAATTATAGCTAACACTTATTGAGTGCTTGTGTATCACTGTATAGGGTATTGTACCAAAAGTCAAAAAAACAAAAAACAAAAACAAAAAACGGAGGAGGGTGATATTCGTAAAAGGTAAATCATGACTCAAAGAAGGCTACAGAGAATTTTTTAAACTCTAGGGCCTTTGCAACTTTCTAGTTCTGGTTCTCGTTTTTTATCATCTTTGTAAATCTCTTGAAACAAGAAAGTCTGTGCTATTGGCATCAGGGTAGATAAATGGAAACTGAGGGATACTGTGCTGACTTTTTTTTTTTAACCTGGTTTCATCTTCATACTGGAATAAGGAAGATGCCAAGGCAGAAAATCCTCAAGAGCAAATAAATGGAGGCAGGAAAAGAAAGGGAGTCAGGTGAAGGAGCAGAAGCCAAGGGAGTCAGGTGAAGGAACAGAAGCCAAGGACCACATGATACTGCAGGGTAGAAAGGCATGTTTGTCTTCAGTTTGGATTAAAATTAAAATGAAATATTTTAGGAGTTTCAGAAAGAGCTGTACACATTTGTTTTTAATATGCAAGTGAGCTAAACAGGGAACTTTTATTCACTACTACATTTCTACTTATTCCTAAGGTCTGTTCTGTCTCCCACAAAACTTCTTTAAGGTGAAGGTTGATTCTTTGTGGACTTCCACCCTAGAAAATAAAGCCCCTATGCCCCAACTCTATTTATTTCACTTATACTTGAGTGACAGAAACCTTCTTCTGCAATGATGGCAGTGGCCATGTATTTTAGGGTGTGCAGAGTGACAAATTATTCCTTGTTTGCCTCTCTGAGGGAAACTGAGACTCCTGAACTTTGTAACTTCAGCAACACCAAGTGGTGAGAGGTATTTTGGGGGACCTGGTGCATTTAGTGTATAAATAATTGAATGAATGGATACTTCTTGACTTCTGTCACATTGGCATGTAGCTTCTGGACTAGGAACTCAAAGGGCGCTAGAGACAAACATACAGTGGTGTTGTTACTGATGAAGTGGTGGGGTGATCTACCTAGCTTTTACTTTTTCCTTTCTGTTGCCCTACTTTCTCCTATCTTTCCATCTCAGACTCTCTGCATGGGAGAAATGTGAGTAAGGGTGGGCCCAATCCCCAGCCTGGAAATGGTGAAGCCGTAGTGATGAAAAGAATGAAAGAAGGTCATAGTAGGAGGTGGCCATACCAGACCCCAGACCTACTGGGAAAGGGAGGGGCCATTAATCGCACTCAGATGTGGCTCAGGTGACCTGCTGAGGTGTTCATAAGAATGACAAGACAATGACTTAACAGTCCAAAAAGTAGTCCTAAGGATTGTTTACTCCTGCATCAGAAGTAAATGAATGCAAAAAAATTCATCTTGAGGTTAATTTGATTATTTCACAATAACAGGAAATTACTTAGAGAATTATCTTTTCCATTGAAAATAGAAATCTATGTTATAAAAAAACACAGGACTTTTATGTTATATATAGTTTATAACATATTTTTGAGTATGCTATTCATAAAAAACTTGGAAAGAAGATAAAGATTGGGATTATATGTAATTACACAAATGTCTATATCTATAAATGTAAGTATAGACCCAAATATCTATCCTTCTATGCTATTTGCAATGGATAAATATGCTTCTCATTGGAAATATGATTCAAAGTCCAAAGGGCATCACTTGTGAACAGAAAAGGCTGTCTCAACAAAATTCATGTACTTTTATTCCAAAAACTGTTGATTTTTGAGAGAGCAGAATATCCATTTCAAGCTCTGGTGAGTGTCTGTAAAAGCCAGAGGCTAATTTTTACTAGACTGGATTAAAGGGGTCAGAGACTTGGCCAGGCACTCAGTAGCTACTGGTTGAAGGGATTGTGTCCTCTAAGAGTTGAGGTGATAATTTTGAAAAAAATCAAAATAGGAGTATACATCTCGATAACTTATGGAAAATTTTATGCTTTAGGATAAGCACATGAAGATGTAAGCTAAAAATTAAAAGTGTAGACCCAAAGACATTGCCTTCATCAGTTTATTCTGTACTTTGCAATTCTGTGAAAGGACCATGGACATTTTGAACTCTTCAAGATTTTGTATGTTGTATATGTTTCAATTTTAAAAAGCAACAGAGAATTCAGGACTGGCGTGTTCTCTGGCTCGGGCTGTGTGACATTAACCCTTGTTCACTCTGTTCACTCTAACCACAGATGCTTCCCAGTTCTTATCAACTTTGAACATTTGTTCTTCCCAGATCCTACGATACAGGCTCTGCCACTGTTACATTATATCTCTGCTTTAGAAGCTCAAGTTGCTGTTCATAAGAACTTTCAGAATAACAGGGCCATAGTTTATTACCAGTTGGTAATATTAAAATTAAAGCTAGTTTCAAAATCAGTGCATAACATCTTCCGGGTCTCAGTCAAGTGACATCATCACCAGCCTAAGCCCTTCTATAAAAAAATAAAATAAAATAAATAAAAAACAAAACAAAAAACCCAATTTATCTTGATAATGCTTGCTTAACTGTAATAAGCCTCCTAATTTAATAGTTAATTGCTACTGTATATAGAACAAAAATTTTACTTTTCCTATATGGCTATTCCTGAGATTTCTATTCTGAACATCTCCCTTAAATTTTTTGGAAGTGCTATTTAGTGATTTCAAAGCCTCCATAGGTTCTTTTTTTAACTTTTCTATTCTTACTCATTATTTTTACTTGCTACCAGGCAAATCTAGTAATAGAAAACAATGCTAGTTAAAAATATAGTCTTGAAAGGCCTATCAAATCTTGTCTTCTGCGTGTATTTTGGGGGGTGGTGGGAGGGGTGCATAATAGCTCTCAGGTTTTTCTATTGCTGAAATAACACTGTAAATCTCTTCCTACCCTTAAATCTCCAGTATTTCTGGTCTTGCACACAACATAACTGTGAACTTATACGTCTTCTTAGGAATAACAGGCTTAGCTTGGAAAATAGGTACTTAGGAAATGCTCACCCATTTGAGTTCACACATTGGTATATTTTCCAGGCTACGCTAGGCAGACAGAGTGAATCAGAAAATTTCTTACCTCTTGAGGGACGTAAGACAATGCATATCACCACTAAAGCAAGCGCAGCCAAGGTGGTAACTCCAAAGACAGTTTTCAGCCATGTCTACATAGAATAAGGAAAATTAGGTTTGGGCTTAGTTCCTACTAAGAAATGGTAAGATTTTTGTCTAACCCTACATCCTACTTCTCCTTCCTCACAAAGCTTTTGATTGTGTTCCACTGATCTGGCGGTAATTGCTGGAGCCTTTCCAGTTCTGCTAAGACAAATGTTTCTACAGTATATTTAGAGCCATTTTCTAATCCTAACACACACCAGGAAGCGATACTCAACACACAAATCCCCAGCTTCTCTAAAGAATAGAAAACTGACAATACTCAGCCCAGCAGCCTCTGCTCTGTGGTCGTCCCCGAGACAGCACGTACTAAACTAACCTTCATTTTTCCAGATGTTTTTGAAAGTTAGCTGATTCTCACAGCACAGCGTGGGTCACCGCATCTGTGAAAACTGTTGAAAAGAAGCAAGTCTGTCTTCCAGTTGGAAGCTGAAGTCAGGACATGAGTCCAACCCTCCCCCGGCCCCCCTTTCCACGGACTTTTGACTACCGTGCCAAATTTCGAAAGATTTCTGTAAAATTAGAAACAGATTTTGGGGGCGTTCTTGGCCTTTAAGTGAACTATGAGTGGCTGGAGGGAGGCTCTATAGCTCTCTCATCCTTGTAAATTCTACAGCAACATCTGCTTAAGTTGTCATACAGAGGCTGTTTTATTTCACTTTTTTTTTTTTTTTTTTGGTCAGGTTTACATTTCATTTTCTCCTCAAAATCACTCGAGTCGCTGTGGTAACAATCTTTTCTACACTCCACCCGTTTGGAGCTGAAAGGAGGAATTTCCAATGAAGAAACTTTTTGATTGAGCATTAAACATGTCGAATTTTAGGGAAGGGAAGAACAGTGGAACCAAATCCGGCTTTGCGAGAGGTACACGGTGTGACTGCACACTTTTCTCCTGGGAGCCTATGAGGTACTGCAGGAAGAAATGTGTTTCGTTCAGCACAATTTCTTTGTCCATATAGCACCATATGCACTTTCAGTAAATACAGAAGTTTTAAAAATTCAACTGTCTAAACCCACGGCTGCTTTCCTTTAAAGAAATGAAGCGCCATCTGTTGAAATGTAGTATGGGTTAGGTGTGTTTGCACAGGCTAGAAAGATGGAAAGATCAGTGGGAATAATTTACCAGCAGACCTTTGGAAGAATGGAAATGGCTTTACAAGAGTGATATTTTTGCTTTGCTCTCAGAATATCTTCTGAGAAAGGAGAACATTTAGTAATTATAAAGACCTTAAAATAAATTTTAAAAAGGCAAGTGAAAAGAGAAGTCATGTGTACTTCATTTTGGCTAAGTCCACATATTCCAAAGTGATTGGTCATCTTGGCAGATCAGTAAAATGACTGATTGAATTCACACCACACACACACACACACACACACACACACACACCCCAAATCATTTTAGGACCTTCTCTTTGGTCCAGAGCAATTGACTAGGGCATATTCTTGGTTTCCATGTGGATACAGTTTTCATTGCTGGCTTTCTTCAGAAGTCTGTAATATCTTTTGCCTGACTATGCTAAGCTTTGTGCTGATCTTTCACAAATTGTTTATGAAAAATAATGAAGGAAGCATCACTGTTCTATGATGCTGTTTGCTTTAGTTGACTGGTCTGGCTGCCTAAGGAAACATTCCCCACCACAAACCAGCACAGTGGCTTGTGAACTTCCTCCCAGCCATTCTCCAGACAGCTGTCCCCGAATTCCAGCCCTAGGAAAGTTCTGGTGAGCAAAGTGAGTCATTCGTATGCATTGGCAGAGAAACATACTCATAGCCTACTGCAGCTCTGGGGTGAGTCCCACTCCCCTTATAGTTAGTGAGCTCTCACTCTACCAACTGAAGCAATCACCAGCAGTCATCATAGGTGTGCTATGCACTTACAGATGTCTCCATGTGCTCTGATTGTGAGGTCTCAATCCAAGAGAAAGCCATCAGCTGGGTCCCACGTGAACTGCTCTCAAGAGAATCTTCTCAAATTTGTTGCTTTCTTTGGAAGGTCTACATAGTACTTTCTCAGAAGTTCTGTCCCAGCTCACCAAACCCTTCAAAATCAACAAGTACTTTGTAGCAAGTAATTCCCAAGACCTCCTTTTCAGGACAGAAACTAAATGCAATAAATGAGTAAGGTATAATTAAAATGCATACTGCTAGCTTTAGCAATTAATCACTGTCACATGACTGGGATGGGTACCACTTAGGACTCTAGAGATGCATGGAAGATGTTCTCAGAGACTTGTCTGACAGGCTTTATGGAGAAATCGGGGCATCTTAAGCAACATTAAGTTGAAAGTGCTAGTATATGGGGACATTATAAGGATGAATAAACATTTTTTTGATTGTATTTTCTTTAGGAATCTGGTTGAATCTAACTGTAACATCTGGAACATTTTTAGCTGTTTGAACTGTTCTAAGGAGGATGTGATTGGATACAGAAATAAAGATGGTCTCTTGCATATAATTTTATAAGTTAGGAATGTATTTCTTGTAACAGCGTTACAAATGGGCTCCTGATCTAGCTTATATCTAAGCAAAGGTGTTCAAAATATGTGGATATTTAACCATTTCAATAGCTTTACCCCTTTTCTCAATCTTTTGGAGTAAAAATAAAAATACTTATAACAAGTTTTCTGTTCTTGTTTTTCCACTAAGGAGATAGATAGATGGATAGATAGATAGATAGAGATAGAGAGAGATAGATATTAATTACAGTTATTATCCAGTAAGTTCTTGTTGGAAGTTTTTGGAAGACAGACAAAGATAACCAAGAGAGGGTCTCTTTACTCAGTGAGCATGTTCTCCTACAAGCATGGAAGGAACATCTATTTTTTCTTCCTTTTTTGGAGCTTCTGCTGAGTATTTCAGCCTGGAGGTGTGTTTGGAAGAAACACCCTGATTTGCTGGAAATTTCTGTATGGTCCTGTGAGAGTGGACAGAAGAGACACATGATGCATTTGTATTTTCCTAAAAATAAATTGTACTTAAGAACTTTCCTCATAAATTAATCTGGGTATCTTGAAATTATACAGAAGCAGACAGAAAGACTGATCCATTAAAAGTTAAAGGCATGGTAGTATAATATAGGCTATGATCCACCACGTTCCAATAGGGGACATATAAGGCTTAGTTTGGAATGTGATCACATTCTGGTAAGCACGTTGGGTAGATGAACAATACTATAACTCAAGGCTATGAACAGATCTTGCTAGAGGTATTTAGTAACAAACAGTGGTTGTTGTTTATTTTTTATAATGAATCTGTGGTAGCTTGGAGCTGGAATGGCCTCTGGAGGCTCATATTGAAGAGTTGATCCCTAGCTGCTAGAACTGAGGGGGCTGTTGGACACTAGAATCTTCAGCTGAACTGAGGAGGCTAGGTCACTGGGAATGTTTCCTTGGAGGAGACATACGAGGACCCTGGCTCATTCCTGTCTCTTTTTGCTTCCCAGGGACCATAAGGTGAGCAAGTTTTCAGTGCCACCCTTTTGCCATAATGCTTTGCTCACCATAGACTGAGAAACAACAGAGTCAGCAGATCACAGGCTGAAACTGTGATTCAAAATAGACCTTTCCTGCTTGAAGCTACTCATGTCTGTTGATGGAAATGACGAAAGGTGATCAACACAGATAGGCATGTTTTCCCAGAAAACACAGTTAGTTACGATTCTTGAGAGGGTAGAGAAAAAGAATCATTCTAAGAACATAACTAAAGATCATACATTTTTTACCTAGGGGTGGGAATGAAAGGTTAATTTATTAAATAAAACAGTGATGTCCTTTTAATGACTCACTTATAAGAAGCGTAAAGCTACAGGTGAAGGTTACACTAGAAACCTGGACCATATATTCTTTCAATTATTAATTTGTTCCTAAAAAGCCCAAAAGCTATAAGACTGTTTCTTGGTAAGCATGCTTAGCAAGGATATCAAAGTCTCTCTGCTTCATCCACAATAGAAATGAACAAGCCTAAGAGCTCCTAAAAGCTTGAACATTTTTCCCTATTCTAAATACAGTACTTTCATATTTAATTTCATTTTACCTGTGTCCAAACTCATTTACTAATTAGAAAACAGAGTCCAGATTAAAAATTAGGTAAGTTGCCCAGGATTCAAACAGTACATAGATGGAAAAATTGCATTAATTCTTTATAGTAGCTACTTGGGTTGCTTCTTAAGTAATAATGATTAATCACATTAATGAATACCCTACTGCTTTTCTACTGAGACATTCCTAGGAAGTGTCATAGTATTATTAAAATTTAAACATATCCAACCTGCACATTTTAGGTCTGCATCATCACTGTGCATTTCTCAAAAGAACACAGTCTCACTCTACCAAGACCATGGCCACAGTATTAAGTTGGAAAGAGTTTTGTTAGAAATGGAGCCTAGTAATCAGAGAGATACATATTTTCTGGGGGCTATGTGATTTCTCTTCAAATATGTGAGTAATGTAAGGAATTTGTCAGATTATCATCAAAGAGATTTCTCAGATCCGAGCAAGAATGTGTCCTGACATCTTGAGAGCATATAATAGCTGTCACATAGTTATAGATCTGGAGGGGTGGTGTGATATGGTGTCGATGAGAGAGGGTATTGCTTAAACTACTTTAAAAATCTAATTTAATTTCTAAAATTATGAGTTTGATGTAAGGAAGAATATGAAGAAACATGTCTCTCAGATTATAATTGGTACCCACCACATTCATAAATGTCATAATTAAATGCCAGTGGTTCATTATCCTATCATGATTAGAATCGGTTCTGGAAGTGGAGTGAAGTTATCAATCAAATTAGAACAGATGAAAATAAACATATATTCTCTTCTATGCTATGGACACAAAGACTCAGAAGATAAACTAATGCTTCAATTAAATTTATGTTGTATTTTTTTTTCTGGTTTGGAACTCACAGTGTAGCCCAGGCTAGCCTCAAGCACCCAACCCTTCCAATTCTGCTTCCTGAAGGAACCAGAACTGTAGGAATTTACCATGACTGTCTTTAATGACATTTGAAGTACATCTCCTTTTAAGTGGTTCATCAATATGAATTTATACCTTATATACTGTAGCTAATAAATTAAACCATTTCACTAGTTGTAAAGTTAGAGAATGTCATGATTCATAGTCAGTGTTCATTGAAAACCTTTCTTGAGTCTGACATTTTTATAAGCATTTTAAAACTACAATCTCAGTTCATCCTCAGAACTTACTGTCTTTACTGTCCCTTATTTTCAGGTGAGAATAGAGATGCACAGGAAATTTAAGTGGCTTTAGAAAACCACACAGCCTTTGAGTGGTATAGATAGAACACAAACCAAATACTCTATGATGCAATGTGACTGACCCACGGTAAGGTTCTGGCTCGAGAGAATTTGAGACACATGACTGACTTGTATAATGGATGAAACAGAAGGAAGGCTTTGCATGAGCTAGTATACCGGACCTTTACATTGAAAAGTACATGTCCTCATGTGAACAAATGGGAAGGAAAGAGCCTTCACTGAACAGCAGTAGGTTTCAGCTAAGAAGCAAGTCCTTGATGACAAGGGTAGACTCAGAAGATATGAGTGGCTTAGAAACAAGATATTGTCAACAGTTGGAGGCAGAGGAGAGCTGTCTTGAGTCACATTGCAAATCCTCTACAAAAGAGTGGGAGAAATGGGAGTCCAAATTGGGCAGCTGAACATATATATTGGTATTTCTTCCATTAGAGTATAATACAGAGAAAAGGGCATCAGTCAAGTAGCAGTGAAGAACATGGAAAAGGCATCATGGGACAATTGTGTAGAGGATAAGCATCTATTGGAGACACACTTAAAAAGAGACTACTTTGCTTGAAAGACATGGGGGAAGCCAGAACTTATGTGACATTTACAACGGAAGATAGGAGGGTGAAAGAGCTGAAAAGAAGACTAGTTGGACACAAAAGTGCAGATATATTTTACACAAATATATTTTCCCTTTGTTTGCAAAAGAATCTAATCTAAGGCACTAATGTCAGCCAGAAGTAGATTTACCTTTAAACTATAAAGCATGAAAAAAAATGAATACAGTAAGTTGAATAAGTAGGGAAAAAACATCCAAAGGAGAGAACAAGAATAAAGAGCCATTAGATAATCCTGGGAATTGAAGCAGACATTTATTTAAATTATTTGTTATGAAATCTTTTTGAATCTCCTCAGGTCTATCAATCCCATCGTGACCATCATGTATATGCAAGGTTATGAAAAAAGTATATTTAAAAGAAGACTATAAAAAAGTCTCCATGATGGATAATTTTGGGTGTTAATGGAATTGTTCTAGGGGATATCTGAATAGCTGGTGAAACATTACTTCTGAGTTGCTCCAGAAGATTTAGCAGCTGAAGCCATAGTGTGAACAACAGTAAAAAATAAGTCCTAACCAAGGTGTATGAGAATCATATGAGACCTTAAGAGTCTGAAAAAATAAAAAGAAAGAAAAGAAAAAAATCAAAGAACAAATCTGTCTATCTATCTATCTATCTATCTATCTATCTATCTATCTATCTATCTATATCTACCTACCATCTAATCATCTACCTGTCAATCATTGACCATTTATCCATCTATGTATTAATCATTGACCATCTATCTTTCTCTACTTATTATCTATGTATTTGTAAAACCATCTTTTTATTTACTTATTTATTATCTATAAATCATCTATCATACATCTAACTATCTGTTCATCTGTTACCTATATCTGTTGCTATTCATATATAGCAAATATGGGTCATGTAACAGAGCCCCAGGCCTTAATAGGTCCCCATACTTTAGCACAGCTGACTCCAAGCTGGAAGTGCCACTCAGGCTGTAAAATTCAGCCTATAGATTGCACCACCTGCCAAAAATAAAACAAAGACATAATCCACCAAAGTCCATAGTTCTGAAAAATCTCTCTACCCCCCTCTCTCCGTGTGTGTGTGTGTGTGTGTGTGTGTGTGTGTGTGTGTATGATTGTGCTTAAAAGTTTACCCCGAGAAAGGCTCCTTGCTAGACTGGTGAATATCCAGTGTAGTTGCTGGCCATTTAATGAAGACTTTCTACTGCAGTGGTTCTCAACCTTCCTAACACTATGACCCTTTAATACAATCCTTTGGATCTGTGTGATATCTGATATATGATCCCCAAGGGGACTGTGACCCAGAGGTTAAGAACCACTGTTCTACAAATTCATGTCCAACAGTAGATTTTCACAACAGATAGTATAATAGAAAAGATAAATGACATCAAATAAAAAATCAGAGTGTTTAAGGAGTCTAAAGGTCAAAAGAGAAAAATTAACTAGTCCTGTCCTGATCTTAACTTATAAGCAAGTTTCAATGTCTAGTAGGCTTCAGGAAAGAAGAGAGACGGGGGTACAAAATTTATGGATAAAGACACCATAAATGTGCTAAAGCCCTTTCTCAAATGTTCTATTTTTACTGTTGCCTTATTACCGATTTCAAATCAGCCCATCTTGCTGGATGGGATAACTTGCTTTTAGCACTGAGAAAGAAGGTGAAGCAGAAAGATTACCAGACTTAGGCTAGCTTGGTCTACTAAGGAAGTCCCAGGCCAGAATGATCTACGTAACACAATTATATTTAAAATATTAAATGAATACGACCCCCTAAAAAAACCCTACAAATAATGATTATAATGACAATGATAAAAATAATTGAATAAATAACGAAAACTAAATAAAATGTGATGTAATTGACCACTCTGGGGCAGCAAATACTACTATAGCTTAGTAATAGTGTGCTTTTCTCATATTTCCAAGGCCCTGGGTTCAATCCTCAGTACTGCACAAATAAATAAATATATAACTAAAGAAGGAAATAAAAATAAAACTGATTTTTTTCTTACTCTTTCTAACCCCTACAGAGCTCACCACATTCCAACATCCTGTAATATTGTTCTCACTGGCTTTATTGCTTCCTGGCTCTTTCCTCTACACAACTCTATTAGGCAGACATTTATTTTACCCACATACCCAGGCCTTAGAGACAACATTTGGCTTAAAATATGAGTTTAATAAGTACTCATGGCCAAATAAATGAGGGAAAACAGAGAGGCTGAGTGCTGCCTGGGCTCCCAGTGGATCTTGCTTTGACATTAAAGGGGATGCTTTCAGGTGTTGTTAATAAGCGGTCAAGTTTGTTTCTGAGATGTAATCAGATATCAGCCATTGTTATCACACAATGGACATGTAATCCTGTGCTACTGCATCAGGCTGTCTTTCTATGTGGGTTGTATAGTTTAGATTATAAACGGATCATTAGTAAGAGGAGACTTTACTGCACCTATTTGTTTTTTTTTTCTCCCTGAGAACCGAGGAAAGCTTACTGTCTATTTATTTATTTATTTATCTCTTATGGATTAGTAAACTGAGCTTTAACCAAACTCCGTGTCACCTTCTTATGACATTTTTAATCAGTGAAATTTCAAAACATGTAGTCTAACCAACAATACTGTGGTTCTAGCAACTAGGACCTTTAGAGTTGTGCGATCTTACTAGAATATCATTTAACCATGAAGGCTATTGGATTAAACTTCAGAAGTGGTAGAAATCTGGAAAAGCATTATGTAGCTCAACATCTCACAGAACTTTGGGATGAGTTTTAGTGAGTGATTTACCTTGATTGAATGGATGGGTTGCCAGCACCATACCGAGCTGATGTAAAGTGTTGCAAAGGGCACCTCAGAGCTCTGTAGAGCCTCTGGGGCCATTGGGACCCAATGAATGTGTAGGGGGTTGGACTTTCTGCCCTGTCACTCAAGCTCACATAGCTAACACTTGCTTTCCTCATTGCTCCTCTTCTGTCCTAGTAAAAGCACTCTTGGTGTGGCCTCAGTTATGAGGAAGGACAGAGAACCAGTAAGACAAAGAAAGGAAAAGCAATAGGCTGGTACTGCTCTGGGATTGGTTTTCCTGTACTGTGCTGGGGACAGACACTAGTATGTAACAGATAAAACCAAGCTTCAAGGTAAAGAGGCTCTTTGTATCTCAACTCTCTGCCTCGGACTTAGCCCCGTGAAAGGGCTGTCTGCCTGTCTAAGGCTTTCAGGAGTTCAGTAGTGAATGGAGCATTCTGGGAAGTGAAGGCAAAGAGCCACAATTAATAACATTGTCATATAAAGAGTGTATGGAAAGGTAGAGCTCTTCCAGGGAAGAAAGATAAGTGAGGACTGTGTTAGAGGTTGCAGCACTAATGTTAACAAGTAAATCTGGTGCAAACCGTGCAATTGTCCTGCTTCTCCAGCCCAGTAGATAGACCCGGAAGAGCCAGAAGATTAGAAGCAGGGCATATTGTTCTTAGCGGATGCCCTGCCTTCGGTATGGTGTAATAAGTTGTGCTCCTTCCTGTTGTGACCAAATGGGACTGAGTAGATAAATGGTTTATTCTGTCTAATCGCTCATTAGGGGATACAGTTCTCCATAAACAGAAGGAATGGTGGCCAGAGCAAGAAGTAGGTGAACACCCTGTGTCCCTGCTCAGAAGCCGGTGGTGAGGACTGCCAGTGGTCATGTAGCTTTTTCGTTTTTTTTTTTTTTAACTTCGTTTTTTAAGTAGTCTGTACCCGAGTCCATGAGATGGTGCTGCCTACATTTGTTCCCCTCTTTAGTTAAAGCTCTCAGGATTTGCTCTCAGAAACACAACCCGAGGCGCACGTGCACCTTGTTAGGTGACGCCAAACCTGTCAAGTGAAGTGAAGAGTAACAGTCACACGATTCTGTTAATGACCAATTAGTCTGGTGATAATTGTCTCACACTTCAGCCCAATGATGGAACTGACTGTTTTGAACATACTATCTCTTCCATTGTTATTTTTGGTCTTTAAGTAGGTTAATGTGTAGAAAAAGAACGGTCATAAAAGTAAAGGGACATAAAGAGAATGGGTCGGAAGGAGCTGTGGTCTTACCATCTATGGAGAAGTTCATTTACAAGAAATAGAAATCAGAAGAAGCCTGGCCCTTTCTTCCACTCTGCAGAGAGAGACAATATTCTTTAGTAAGCAGAGTTCATTGTACCCATACCCTAAGACGAGGCATTGCAAGCAGGGTTTGTTTCGTTATTGAATGAGGGCAGGGCATTGCTCTCAGTTCCCTGTAGATAAGTGAAGGAGACACAGTTGCGCAGAATGGAATGCTACATTGCAGTACATCTTAGAGAAGGCCTCGCCTAGCTAGACCAGGATATCAAGAGCTGGGATGTCCCTTCACAGTTGACAAAAACAGTGAATAAAACAGACTTGTGGTCCCCATCTGTTGTCTCCTACTTGGCTTCATGCCACCCTCAAAGGGGCACGACGCTAGTTGCGGCATTTAACACAGCCTAGGACAGTAGCTTTAGGTTGGCAGCTGTGAACAGTCGGACTGAGGTATTGGAATCTGGCCCTGAAGAGTTTTCTCTGCATCTGGGGCACTGTTCTAGCAAATATACTAGACTGAAAATTTTAGGAGCAATACGAGTTTATTTCTCAGAGTTCTAGAGGCCTCTAAGTCCAAGATCAAGTCACTTAGTGTGGGGAAGCTTCTTGTTTCTGTAGCCTCCGATGGCAGAAGGCAGAAGGGCAGAAAATTCTACTTAGAGTCTCCCAAGCTGTTCAAGGGGTGACGAGTTCCATTTGTGCAGGCAGAGCTGTTACAGCTTCGTATGGCCCCATCTCAGTACATGTGTATAAAGTAATAGATCACAATACTAATTTGGGGGTAAGACACCCTTAAACCACAGGTGATTCATACCATCTGTTACAAACTATTATTTAGTTTTTGATGGTGTGTGTGTGCATAACTGGAATATAAGAAAGCTAAAAGGAAGAGAAAAATGTAAGACTTTGGTGTTAAATAACCTTCAAGGAGTGAATTGAAAATTTCATATTTAAGCCAAACTCTGACTCTATTTTTCTTTTAAAAAGTCAAGCGTCAGCATAGGTGGAAAAGAAGATCCTTGGTCCCATGAAGGCTGGACGCCCAGTGTGTGTGTGTGGGGGGGGGAATTCGAGGGTGGGGAGGTGGGAGTTGTGGAGGGAAGTGGGGACACTTCCTTATAGAAGCAGAAGGAGGGGGCATGGGATAGGGAGTCCCTGGATGGGGGTAGGGGGTGGGATAAGGGGATAACATCTGCAATGTAAATAAAATATCCAATAAAAAAGTCAAATGTCTAGAACTTCAGCATCCACTGCCACGGCCACCAGCCACATGTGCTTGCTGAACACTTGCAGTATAGTCTGCACAAAATACATATCAGCTTTTGAAAACCTGGAAAAAATTAAGATACATTATTTTAATAATTTTTATCTTGAAAATATATCTAGCAAGTTCAGTAAACTTTTTTTAAAAAAATTTTGTCTATTTAACTTTAAAATGTGGCTATTAGATAATTAAAAACTTGGTCTAGAGGGTTTCTCTGC
>NW_021604636.1:4801764-4803275 GCF_004785775.1 Grammomys surdaster | reverse complement strand
TCTTCTTCTTCTTCTTCTTCTTCTTCTTCTTCTTCTTCTTCTTCTTCTTCTCCTTCTCCTTCTCCTTCTCCTTCTCCTTCTCCTTCTCCTTCTCCTCCTCCTCCTCCTCCTCCTCCTCCTCCTCCTTCTTCTTCTTCCTCTTCTTTTCTTCTTTCTCTTCTTCTTCCTCATCCTCCTCCTCTTCCTCTGTCTCCTCTTCCTCTTCTTCCTTCTTCTTTCTCCCCATCTCCCCTCTCTCTGTCTCTCAGTTTAAGGAATCAAAGACAGGATCTCACAAATGCTGAGTAAGTATCCTACCATGGAGCTATATCCTTACCCCAAAAGAATCTGAATGTATTAACACTATCATTATTTTAGATAACAATTTAAAGTATTTTTTTAAAAAAGATATCCAGCAATTTTTTTCTGGAGTGTTGGAATGTTAGCCTCAAACTCTTCACTTGGCTGTTGAGAGACTGCACTGCATCAGTTAGCTTCTGCTGCCATAACAAAACGTAACACAGTGTGTAGTCTATGTGATAGGAATATATCCCCAGCACGTAGATAATTCTCATAGCTCATTTTCTGTTGTTGCTCGGATTGGAGATGAACACAGGGAGTCACCACCATCCACTGGCCACTCCTCCAGGGAACCAGGGTTCTTCAGAAGCCAATGAGTTGACTTCACTGACAACTAAACAAGATTCTGACTCACTTTAAACCTTTTTCTCATGATAAGAGAATCGCATGAACCATAAACGAGGATCAGTGTGCCTGGACTAGGAAACAGCTACAGCTCATTGAATAAGTTCTCGGGAGCAATGAAATAGTGATTCCATATGCCAGCAACACAAGGGCTCGTGGCAGCAGACGACAGCCAAGCAGAGCTATGAGTCACGTTTAGGGCAAAAATAAGGTAATGCAAATAAATCACTTGTATTTGTTTCTGTCACCAACTGGGCTGCACTTTTGTATTTATTTTATATATTGCCATCAATCTTGTGCCAGCAGTATTTTTCTTAGCTAGTGATTTTATTACAGAAGCATCCAGAACCGCTCTTTCCTTCCATTCCCACTGCCAATGACCAAGTCCAGATTTCTGTTACCTCAGCCAGGATGATTGCTTCCAACTCCTTTCTTAATCTTTTTCTTTCCAATTTTTCCCCTCTTCAATGATTTAGCCTGTTAACTCCTTGTAGGTCATCTTTTCCAAAACATGTCATTTTCTTGCTCAAGAAGCTAGAATAACAAGAAACATGTCATTTTCTTTTCCTAAAACATGTCATTTCCTTGCTTAAGAAACTAGAATGACATCATATTGTCCAGACAGTATGGCAAGCCCAGACACAGTATGGCACTCCATCAAATGCAGACACAGCATGGCATTCCAATAGACGTGTAAAATATGTTAGTCTTTCTTCTTCTGTCTTTCCCTTTTAGAACACACTTCCTACCATAATCTACTCTTAAAACTGTATTAAATTAATATAGATCGAACACTTAATATATATATATATATATATATATATATA
>NW_021604636.1:4779895-4801364 GCF_004785775.1 Grammomys surdaster | reverse complement strand
ATGGTATTACTTAAATTGCTTACTCCTTCTAATCCAGAAGAGTTTCTCAATAACCAAGGGAAGTTTTCAGCTGATTTCTGGCTGTTCTGAACTCTGACGCCTGTATTCAGTGTCACACTCTCTGGTATGCCCATTTTTTCTCTGAGACTTTCACTCCTCTCAGTAGTCAACCCTCAACCAACTCGCCAACTCTTCAAGGTCAGAGATACTGGCTCATACCTCAGGTCAGAAAGGGAAATTCATATTTATTAACTACTTCCTGTGTGCCACTCACTGTATGTTTAGCATTTGTTATTCAGAATTCCTTGTATCTCTTTCCTATGTGTGTGATGTCTGCATCATTCCCATATTGCCCTGTCTGACAGCCCTGACGACCGACTGAAGCCAAATGCTACCAGCTGAAGTAGTCAGAAGCAGATTTGCTGGTGTTTGAGACAATGGTGGGATTTCCACAAGCCAGCTATTCCATGTGGGCTGCAGGACCTTGCCTTGTTTCTAAAACACCCTTGTCACCATTCCTTGTCAACATCCCCCCTCCCTTTCTCTAGCTACTTCTAAGTGGTCCTATTTTATGCAAGACATTTTAACTATCTTTTTTTTTTAAAAAAAATTCACTCCCAATAAAGACACAAAAAGGCTTCATTTTAATCGAAAAATACACCCATGAAAGAGTTCTTAGAAACAGAATTTGCCATTGCTTTGAGATGCTTTCTTCGTGTCGTAAGCACTTCATTTTCTAGGCCACACACATTTTCTCATTTGATCCTCTCACTAATTCACTTCTCAGCAGCTAGCAGTAAACATTTACTGGGTGTTTACTTTGCACCAGGACTGCCCTGGGTGTGCTGTCTGTTATCTGATTATGCCTGAGCTATAAACGCTATGACTCTTCTTCACATTTTACAAACTTGAGAGTGAAAGTAAGCAATTGTATCAGGAAACTTGAAGGGTAATCGAAAGTGTCCTAATTAAAAACAGAGGCGGTTTGATCCCAGAGCCCAAACACTGGATGCTGCTATCCTTACTGAGAGAGAGGAGTTGAAGACCGGTGAAGTCACAAGACCTACTGTGCTTGTGGAAATGGCGATTGCTTTGCTGAGGATCCTTGCTCTCTCCACAAGAACCTTGGGCTCCTCCCTGAAAGTCCATACCATGTCACACAGGTTAACAGCACAGCAATGCATTAGAGGGTTCCTCCTTTTTCAATCCTTGACTTTTCCCTGATTCTCTGTTTTCTGGTATCAACAAATCTTCCACTAAGATAACTCCTTTCTATCCATTCCATTTTCTTTACACTGATCCACACTGGTAAACGAGCCTCATACCGTCCAACTGTTCTCTCTGGGTCTGCATTGCCCCTTCCTACTGTTTCATCAGAGTAGCTGCAGAGAAAATCAATTCCTTGTACTTGCCTGATGAAAATCCCCAGTGACTTCTGATTACTTTGGCTTAAATGCAATCCTAGAAAGTAGTCACCAGGGTCTTCTGTGTCCTCCCGTCTACTCCAACTTCATAGCTGCAGCCATTTTTTTTAAGGTGTCCTGCTTAACCACTTTGGTCTGTTCATTCAGTTCTTTGAGTAGAACACATCTTCTCCACTTGGGACTCAGCACATGCTGATTTTACCTGGGATACCACCTTTCTCTCTTTGAAGGTAGTCATCTGGCTTTGCAGAGCACCCTGAAAAATGTCACCTCCATTTAGTACTTTTTTTTTTTAATGTTTCTCTTCTTTCAGGCCATAGTTGTTTTTTATATAACATCTGAATTATTAAATGACTAGTAAATCCAGTGGAGACTGGATGTATGTGGTAAACACATAGTGAATTGATGAATGGGTGTAATGAATAGATGTACTGGAGACAGAAAGCAAAGTACATGAAATAACTAGAAAGCAGGTTTAACGTAACATATAAGGAATGGGCTCCGGCGTGTAAAGGTTAAGAACATGGTGTTTGAGGAAAGCTAGCATGAAGAAGGGAAAATCAGCGTAAAGGGTTCCCCAGACTTGGCTTCATAGAGCAGTAAAAAAATTTGCTGTTCTATGTTGTATATTTAGAAGAAACTAGTATATGAGATTTAATTTCGTAGAAACAGAGAGTTATACTAGACAATAGTAACAACAGCCAGGCATCAGGGCACAGAAGTTCATATACCAATTTGAGATTCATATTAATAATACATTTTAAAATGTAGTAGGAGCTCTGCATGATAGCTCTGGCTTAAAATTGTAGACACTTAGTAAGCTTAGCATTGAGAATTTAAGACAGTCTATGCTAAAGAGTGAGTTTAAGGTGAGCCTGGCAACTTAATGAAATCCTATATCAAAATAAAAATATAAGACATTGGGGGTATAGATCAGAGGTTGTCTATATCATATTGCTTAGGTTCAAGCCCCAATATTTCATAAAAGAAAGAAAAGAACATTTAGCAGAAATTGTGCTTTTTGATACTGCTACTATCTCCTCAAACATTTAAAACACATTTCCTCTGAGATGACACAGGTAGTGGAAGACACATTTTTGTGTCTATCAGTAGTCTAGCAAATATTTGTAGATGCACTGTGATTTCTGAAGATAGAAAAAGTAATTTTTAGCTAAACCTAGATTAAATAGTGATAAACTGCTATTGATATTTATCATCAAAGATGATATCTCTAATAATCAACACCCTTATCTGTATGCTGCTGTCAATCTCTGTCTATATTAGCTAGCTATCCATCTTTTCATATAACTAAGTAGATCTCTCTAAACGTCTATCATCTATCCATATTTAGCAAGCATTGCACATTCTGAAGGTCATATCGTTGGAGATATCACAAAACTTGTAGGGCTGCACAATGTATCAAAAACTAGACTATGGAACTCTCAATCTCATTCACAAACATGGATTCCCAGGCTATCTTAAAAAGTAAACTGTTTTAACTACTGGTTCAATTTTGGTCAGAGGATTCTGAATACTTATATTCATTTAAATAAGCATATTTTCTAAAAAAGAAAAAAAGAAAAACACAAAAAACCTTTTCATTTTAAGAACTTGGCCCATCTTGGTTAAGTAAGCACTCCATGAAGATTTCTAGGCTTAAAACAAGAATTCTATATTGATTCTTTATAAGATAGTATTTCTTTATTTTCTTTACAATCTTAACAGGAACATTAATATTTCTTATTGGAAAAAGCAAAGAATCTTTAACTAATTTGTGTACCACCATGAGGGCAGAGCTTTGCATTTAAGCTACATTCAGGAAATGTCGACGAACTATATGTTAATCATATTTATAGAAGCTAATATCCTCTGCATTTTTATATCCCTTTACCAGCATATTTTAAACTCATAGGAGCAGTGGAGGGGTAGCAGGCCTAGATAAAGAGGTCTTTCATAAAAGATGAGATTTGTTGTCTGTTCAGTCACTGAGATGATTACACAACTGTTTTATTTTATTTTATTAAGTAAATAAAATTATCTAGTTATAAGGTTCAGTCTATCTACTCTCTAAATTATTTGGGTAGTTAATTGGTCAGATGTGTTGAATCATTTCCTGTGTGAAATGCAATGTGTACACATAAGAGTAATTGGCTATTTGAAACTCGTAACTTCTTCCAAACTAAAGCTCTTATTTTGTTAGTGATGATTGTCACAGTCCAAATTAAATCTAGAAGGGGAAGCCACACGCTAATTTAAATGGATAAAATTTAAAATAAACCTGAGCTCTGACAGGATTGGAAGAATAGCTAATAATAATAGGTAAAGATAGCTGAATGGCATACAACCTTCAGACAGGAGAATGATGACCACTCCTAGAACTATGGTAGAACACATGAGACCAAGCTTCTGGAGAAGGTACTGAGAGCCACTGAATAGTGAAGATGACATGAAGTCTCTGGGACTTCACGGGAGGTGCCCCGTAAAGTCCCAGGGAAAACTTCACAGCAGATACCTCGCCAGAAGCACTAAACACAACTGCTGAAACGCGTGCCAGGAGAGCTGCGTACTGCAAAGAACTGCCAGGAGGAGGCGCCATCAGAGCCGTGGATGCTAGAGTTTCTTATAGTGCAAAACACCCAGGAACCAAGCAAGAAGCAGAACTCTCATTCTGCAGTGACTTTCAACACTAGCTACAACAAGACAGTAGTCATTAAAGGGCCAGGATGTGTTTTCAGAGGGTTTCAAAGGTTGTGTTTGGAGACAAAGGAGCAATGCATTGGTTGCCATTTAGGAGAGGTTGATACTATAATATGAATATCCACAAAATTTCTCTCCTTCCGAAGCCCCACTTCTCAGTCAGAAAAACTACTTATGACTTGGTCATCTTTGAAGGTCAAGATAATGAAGAGGCAGAGGCAAATGATTGCACATGAATCCCTAAAGCAGCCTGGCAGCAGGGGTCGAGGAAATAAAAATAACATCATGTCACTTGATGAAGATAATTTCAAAGAATTTTAAGAAAATACAGAGTTAGCGCTTCAGCTCATGAAACAGTGAATGGTGCTTTTTGAAAAAAAAATTCAAAGGAATTAAAAGATTTGTTTAATGTGTAGCTATCTTTTTGTGCATACCAAAATTAAATATTTAAGTGAATTTTGAATTAACTTGGTTGTTGATATTGTGTTCTTCCAAATGTAATCACATGCTGGGAGAGACTCAGCATCATTGAATTAAACAGGATAAAACTGATCAGTGGCGTTAATTCCTACCCCCCACCCCTACCCCCGTGTATCTGGTTAGGTTGTTTTTTGTTGTTTTGTTTTTTGTGGAGTTGTTTCCTTGTTTTCTGTTTTTGTTTTTATTTTTCTTTGACAGATAGCCCAAGCTGACTTTGACTTTATTAGAGATGATCTACTTGCCTTTGATTACAGGCACAAGCATAATATAAATCAGCCTAGTATCCTGCATGTGTTACTAACTGGTTGTTTCTACACTTACTATTTTTGAATAGGCTAACCACAGCTCTCCGTAGTAGTCTGAGTTTCTGAGGAGCCACATAGAAGTGGATTTAAAAGTCATTACTAATTTCCTTAGGCCTCCACTTCCATTCTCTAGCCTTTGTAGAGAGTCTAGTGGTGAATGTCAGCAGAATTAATCCTAGCTTCTGATGGATTTCTACCTTAAGGCCTATCTTTCATTCATTTCTACATTTGCATCTTTGCTTCCTAAATGTAATGGGAACTGCCTTCTTGTCTAGCCTTCCTCTCTCTCTTCATTTGTGTGTTCATCTTCTTCCATCTTCCAAAACTCCTCTTTCCTTCTGCGCTTTAAATATGTCATTGCTTCCTGACTCATTTCTCAGTCTGAAATGAGATCCATTAAGTTTGGGATCCATTGTTAAAACTTTCCATCTCCCTCTTCCTCTTTCATGCAAAGCCCTTCAAGGGTCATCTATGCTTATTACCTCACTGATTTAGACTTCCTGTTTATTTTTATTGATGAAATAGCAACTAGACTCAACTGCATAATTCAACCATACTGAAGATGCATCATAAAACATATTTTTAAAAATTTAAGCATTATTTGATACTATCACTGAATTTTGTGAAGGAATATCTCATGAAGATGTACATGCCAACAATATTGAGTCTTTCCAGTTTCTGGCTTCAGAGCAAATTTGGACACTCTGGGCTTTTTCATGGAATGGCTATATGGTAAAGACTAACCCAGGCAGATGACTCTAACTGGCTTGTTGCTAAGGTTTTTGTCTAGAAGAAATTGTGGAACATGGGATTGTTCTCAGGACATTCTTTAAACAGGAGGGGTGTGGTCAAAACAGAGACACACAGGGTTTTCCTGCCCTTTTGATTCCATTCAGAGAATCCTGACCTCTGTTCAATCAGAAGTTCACATCACCGTTAGGCTTATTATTTTTCCCTCAACTACTTATAGAAGGGTTCAATCTCCTTAATGTCTGGCTTAATATATGGGCATTTATTTATATAAGGGCTAGAAATATTCCTTCATCAAACATTTTTATCCACATATTACTGACTCTGAAAGATCTACATTCTATCACATCTTCAGAGCAGAAACGCTTCTACCTTAAATGTTTTCAGAGTGGCTTTTGCTTTTCCAAAGCATAAAGACAACTAATAACAAATTATATTTTTATGGATTCCTACAGTTAATTAATTCCTACAATTAAAGACATTGATTCCTCACATTTCTACCCCAAACATGCTAATGACTCTGAGGACACTGGGGAACCTCTCCAACTCCCCAAACCCTAAGGTTCTCTTTCCTCCATCTCTCTTTAAACCTTCTTACTGTATTACTAATTTTGTCTGTATTAATTCTGAAATACTGAAAACCATGAAGAAAATGTTCATATTTATTCTTTATTCTTGGTGTTTAAAAACGTAATTCCCTAAGTGGACATTCTTTACTTTTATCTAATTTATTAAGTATATTTGTTGATTGGACACAGGAATAACTAGTCATTGTGTATGTATATATTCCTAAATATATAAATACAGTCTGTTCTATCTGCATAATTTTGCTTGTATGGGTGTATCTTCAGGACTGACCATTTTGTATTGGATTCCTGGTCCCGGCTTGGAGTCTGGGACTAGTTCTGGAAGTTGGAATGGCTGTGAGGACTGGGGAGGATCAGTCAGACTCACCTGGCTACGAGAAGGATCCATAGTTCCTATTTTGGTTCTTTGGATCTGAGAAAAGGTTTAAGGACTTAGCTCCACACAGAAACCAACTATAATTTGTGCTGCACAAAAGTAACTACTGATAATCCAGTTTCTCTTTCTCATGTAGTCCCTGACTCAATCACTGACACACCATTACTATCAGTTCTTGAGATGAAGATAAATCATAATTAAAATCATTCTTAGACTTGGTTAAGTCTGAAAGCCATTGAATGAATACAATGACACTTATGTGCACATTGATTGATTTTTATGTTTTGCCCATAGAGGCTAAATTCTCCCTCTTAGCCACCCTGAATGGCACATTAACAAACATGCTTGTTGCTACTCCTTCTTGGGATGGCCCTTTATGATAAGTGTTGATGTGAGAGACTTTAACTCTGCATGTATTTTACTTAAAGATTAAATGCAGATCTATTACTATGCTCTTTCCATATCTTTGACTACTGTAGACACTTCAGCTTGTCCAGAGACATTCTCCTTTGTACTTTGTGGATATATCTTGTGTATGCTAACTGCTGCCATTGTCTAATTCAGTGCCTAGTGTCGATAACAGCTCTTCAATATAGTTATTATGTCCTTTGGCCTTAAGTGGCTTCGTCTCAAAGTTCCCAAATTAGTAATGGTCTACATCCGACTTTATCTTATTACATACTCTATGCACAAAGACAAAGACATATCGATACTCTAAATAAGGCAAAAGAAATGCACAAACTTTTAAGGTTTCAAATTAACATCATAATTCTTACAATTCTTACAACAGCATCAAATCTTTGTCTTGTTTTGTTGCTTCTTGCTCTGACTCATGTTCTTATTTAGAGATTTCATGAGTATTTTATGCTGAGGGAGAATGAGTAATACTTTCCTTACAAGTTCTCTCCATTTCTCTTGTGGAAATGTAAATGCAGCTGAATTCTGGGAAGTGACATCTGGATTTTGTTTTTAAAGAGTCATAAACAATATCTGCTGAAGAAGTGTCAAAGAATGGCTTCATATTTGAGTAAAGATCAGAGTGACTAAAAAATACTATGGCAGCGTAGCAGGAGTATTAGGTAAGGTATAGAATGTCACCAGTACCCAGGAAGTGACCTAAGTTGGGCAATTCAGATATCTGTTTTTCTCTCCATCTTCTTCGCCTAAGTGTATGTGTGCGACTCACACATCTTAAAAGCTACAATGGCAAGAGAGACTCTGACTCTCCTTGGCTGCTTCAGTTGATTTGTAAACAACATCTGCAATGTCTTTTTTCCAAGGCAGTACTTTCTGCTCTAGCCAATACTGAACTGCAGAGAAGAAAACACCTACTTTTCTTATAGCACAGTACACTTTGAACACTTACTTGTGACATGTACTAATGGCTTTTGAGAAGTCATTTCATGTTCATGGTTTAGAGAAAAAGCACAGGCTTGGATCAAGAAGCACAGGCCAAGCACACGTCAGGGCAGTGAGAAAACATGAATCCAACCATGAACAAACTCAGGAGGACACAGATATGTAACATGAAGTTGCTGAAAGTCATTCGAACTCAGGAGGACACAGATATGTAACATGAAGTTGCTGAAAGTCATTCAAACAACCAATGAACTAAGACACTGGAACTCTAAATCCCAGACTCATGACTTTGTGTTACGGTATATTCTGTTAATTAGTGCTAAGATATTAAGGATATTACAGTGTTTGATAATCATTTATCGAGATGCAACAATTGTAGATGCTTTTAAAAAGAAATGTTCTACTAAAGTTTAAGTTGCCATATATCATTACATATTAAATTAATAGTATCTGAAATATACATCTTTAATTTTAAAGTAGAAATAACTCTTTTTATTGAAATAAAGAAAAAAGATTGACAAAGCAAAACAAACAAACAAACAAACAAACAAAAAAACCCTGATACTTGTTAATGCCTCAGAAACAATACATATGTTACAGTGGTCTATTTAGATATATTAAATATTTTATTTCCTGCACAGTTTCCAAAATTATTTAGAACACAATACTTTAAATAGAGTTAGATGGAATTCTTAAGGTATTTTAAGAAAACCAATTCTTCTTTTGTCCATTTATATTCCCGAGAGTTCTGATTCATATTGTCATTTGGCTCAGTTCTCATCAATAAAAAATTTAGGATATTTTAATATGGAATTAAACTAATAGATCAAAGCTACAAAAGAATTCTGTCTTCACTCCCTTCTTCATAAGAGGTGATTAGGTCGTATTCCAGGATGGTACTGTGTTTGCAGAAGAGAAAACAGAAGAAGCAAGTCTGAACCTGCTTGATACTGCGTTTTAGTAACACTGCTTCCTTTATTGAGCTTTCTGTTGTCAAAGTGATCGCCTATGGATCTATGTTATAATAGCAAAAAATGAACAAGTCGCTATAAAATGACCCCAAGATTCCTTCCCAAATCATATCAGTTCACGCATGATATCCTGAATTATCCCCTTGCTTTGAGTATGGGCATGGCCTACTGGCCATGCAATATAGGCATGCCCATACATCCTTATACCAGGGAATTGTAGCTCTTATCAGTTGACAAGTGAGATTAAGTATCAAGTCTGCCTATCAACAAGATGCGTCATCCAAAGCATAACACATTGTGTTCCTATTACTATAGTTAAGTTACATAAGATTCCTTAGTAGCTTTGGGAGTTTCTACTGCGGGCCCTGAAGAAACACATGGTATGTGCTGGGGGACTTCCTGAAGAGGCCACAGAATAAAGCATTCCTAGGAAGTGAGAGCAATTCCTGGTGGAGATGTAGCAAGAAAGCAGAAACCATTGCCAGACAGCTGCAAGGAAACGGATGGTCAAAGAGCATGGAACCCTCCTTCAAGGCCTCTGGATCAGAACAGTCTGGCTGAAACTTAGATTTCAGCCTTGTGAGAAAACAACATCTAGACGTTTGGCCTACAAAACAGCTTCTATAATGAGTAGGCGTATTTAAAACCATAAAATGTGTCAATAAAAGTAGAGCAGATAGTGTAATCAACATTTCACCATAGGGAGGATAGGGAAGAAGGATGAACTGAAGAGGCTAATTTGATTGCAAAAATTAGTGACAGAGAGGCTAGGAAGATGGTTCAGTGATTAAGAGTACTTGTTGCTCATGGAGAGGATCCATGTTTGATTCCCAGCACCCACATGGTGGCTCACAATCATCCATAACTCCAACTTCAGTGGATCTGATGTCTTTCTCTGACCTCCAGAGGCACCAGAAATACATATGGTACCCATACATACATATAGGCCAAGCAGACATACACATAAAATAAATAAATCTGAAAAAAAAATCAGTGGCAGGATTGATATCAGTACCTTGGATTCTCTTTTATATGCCAGTGTTTCCGTATTGTAGTAATGAGTATTGTTGGTAGATTTTTTTCTTATCCCTATTGTTTTAGTTACTTTTCTGTTGCTGTGATGAAACACCCTGACCATAACAACTTTGGAAGAAATGATTTATTGTAGTTCGCAGTTTGAGATTATAATCCATTACTGTGCAGAAACCACAGTGACAGGAGCTTGAGGTAGCTTGTCACACTGCATTGCACAATCAATTGCACAGAGTTATGACAGCAAATGTGGGTTCAACTAGTTTTCTCAGCTTTATACAGTCCTGGACACAAGCCTGGAGAATGGGACCACCCACAGTGGACAAGTCTTCCTTAATTAATTTAAGACAATGCCTCATGGGCATTCCCAGAGCCCAGGTGATTTTAGAACTCATCAAATTGACAATTTTGATTAACAATTACATTTACCAACCAATAATATGCATGCATATTTTGGTGTTTCTTTACATCACTAAAAGCAAAACAAAAACATCATTTACATATTCTAGAGTTAGTTCCATAGTGTAATAAAAACATCAGTCAAAATCATATTCAATGTTGAGTTGGCAACATTTTAAAATAATCATGAATTAAGAGCTAGTCTTCATCACTATACAAGCAGTACTCAGAGCAATCAAGATCAGGAAATCTGATAGGCAATTCCACCCACTTCTTGTACTGTTTCTTCGATGAGTTATTTTTGAAATTGACTACAAAATTCCTTATTTTAAGACAAGGCAAATCTAAACCTTTGTGTACCATCATTGTTCCCCATGCCTAGAAAACAGAAGAAAAAGGAGAAATCAACATTCAGTGGAACATGCCTTATGAGTAAAGTCAAACTGAACCCACTAGAGTTTACTCACTTGGCCACATCTGCAGATAATCTCTCCATTTGTCTGATAATCAGCAAATTTCTTTTGCAGTGCTTTGTTTTCTCTTACAAAATAGAGTCTCCTAAAATTATTGTGGAAGAAGGATTGTCAGTGACATGTGACAAAATGACATTATGCAGCCATGGGTTCATGTTGGACTTGATGATGACCCACACGGTTGGACTGATATCTCATTCTTTCTCATTTTCTGCTCCCCAGAATTTTTGTGAAAAATCGGGTAGATGTCCCCATGCTACACACACACTTCACAAGTATCCCACTGTCTCTAGGTCTTCTTTAAAGTCTGCTGTTGTTTTAATTTTTCAGTCACTCAAAGAAAAAATGAGAACATCCACAAATTAAGTACTTTACATCAAAATTGCTTCGTGTCTTACCATTACTCCATGTCTCAACAGAAATTACTTTCAAAGCAAACACAAGAAATGAGAATTATATTTGAGGGACTACAAAAGTGAAAGTTTTGATGAGAAAAAAAATCTCAATTTCACTCTGTAAACAGCACGTGTACAATGCCATTGTTCTCACCTCTACTGAAGGAATTTAAACAAGGGTCTTGCTGTACTCACTTGAATTCCGGCGTCATATTGACATGATGCATCTTCTCAATTACGTGGATGTTTTCTCCGGAGCAGACCAGCATACTACAGTTTTTGCAGAGAAGTGTTATTAATGATGGATTGTTAATGTATTGCTTTGCAATACTTCTTTTGATTTTCATTTTCTTTTCCAAGATACTTTGCACCTGCAGTTCCGAAATCTGTGCGGAGAGAAGAATATTTCATTTTTTTTCATAGTCTTATGGAAGTAAATGAGCTGACAATTGCATATCACAGGTAGAGTGTACTCTAGAAGATGAAGAGATAAAGGCACCGGATGAACTTAGTTTTCCCTCTTCTACTGAAATCTACCGAAGTCCAAGCACAAAGAAATAACAGGAGGAAAGCCTTTGGGGTCAGGTCATGAGGAGTGCTTGGGTTCACTCTAGCTGTTTGATATAATTTTAACTGTTCAGTATGACATGCAAAATAGATTTTTCTTTTTTGTATCAACTCTCATGCTTTATCAGTGGTTGTCTAAAATCTGTTAAAAAGCCATTTCAAACCTGAGGAGTTGAGTTGCTCTCTTAGTAAGTAACTTACTACATAGTAATGCTTTCTGGGGTGCTTTGAGCATAATAGCTGCCCACTTTGTTGCTCTTCATTCTCTTTCATCTGCCAGAGAAGTCTTGAGAGGGCAGATCTCTCGCTCAAGAGAAACTGAGAAAGATAGTCTATCCTGGAGTCCCTCAGTGGATCCTTTCTTATGGCTTGAATATGGCTTGTACTTCTGTATTCAAGCGGGAATTGAACCCCCAATGTCTTGTGTTAAGAAGACTTAATAATTAAGAAAAATGATACTTAAAGTAGTTGTGTGCTGAGGAATGGGGCCCTTGAGAAGAGATTATCTCAGATTAGGATTTAGGGTTGAACTCACAGGGCTGAATTTTAGTGGTTTGGTAATAACAGAGAGAGCACCAAGAAGTTTAGGTACATATCCATTCTTGCCATAATGTAATAATGGATCAGGGGGTGTGGCCTCACAGAGCCTTCTACATTGTTGTTAGACCTTGTGGCCTTAACTCTAAGTCAAACTAATGCACCTCTTTACATTATTAATCATCCCATCTCAGATAGTTCATTAAAATAATAAAAGACTAACTAGTACAATGTTTTAATCTACAGATTGGGAGAATCTTACCTGTAAACTATAGATTGTCCTATAGCTGAACTAGATAATTTAGTAATAACACATCAGATTTCATGAGAATCTCACTGATTTGTGACTATGCCTCTAGTTGTAAGTATGAGGGAATAAATCTGTAATAGGATTATTTGTTGGAAAATGTTTGGTTTGCTTTATATTTAAGGGGGTTTAAAATGTATGTTTGTATGAAAACCTGGCCAGGAAACTCTGGAGTTGGTTATATACTTTGCACAACAATTTGAAAGCATCCCTTCCCTAAAACTCTATTTAGGGTAGAGCCAATTCTAATGTTAAGAAACTAACATTCACACCCATATGCAAGGGTGTGAATTTTCTTCTAAATGGATTGTTTGCTATTATAAGAGTTACAGTCTTTACTTCAGTGGTATGAAAGTTTCCTGAAATATTGTATAAATATATTCTTTTTCCCCACTGCATTTCCTTCACCCAATTCAAATAGCTCTGTCAGTAAATTGAGAAAGAGCTGTATGAGATATTATACATGTTATCATCATTCAGAATTAGCCTTGGTGTCAATCTCTAGGTGGAGCATCTCAAAAGTAGACATAAAGTTGTATTTTTACATTATACTTTACTACTCTTTGTTTCATTCTGTGGGGTTTTGGAATAGGATTCACTCTATAGCCCAGGCTGGCATGGATCACACTATGTAGTCCAAAATAGCCTCAAACTCATTGGGTAACTTTCTTACCTTAGCCTTTTGAATGCTGGGACTACAGACATGAGCCACCAAGCCTGGCTCCACAATCCTCCTCTCATTCCATTGTGCTTTCTTGTCAATGCTACTATGCCCAGCATTGTTAAGTTAGTGTTTATTGTCTTTCCCCATCCTCAGCAACCACACACTAGAAGCTCTACTTCACATAGCAAGGGTATTATGATGTGTTTCTCACCATGTTCTCTGCTTTCAAAATATTGTCTGGCAGACGTAGGCATTTTATAAATATTTCTATAATAAAGACACTGTGCTTGTTTACATGGATTGGATCAAGTTGAAACTACAAGGTAGGTCTGAAGGAGTGAGTTGCACATGTCTTTCTGGAAAAGGGCATCCTAAATTTATATTACCAAAGTTGATGTTTGGTTTCCCTGCAATGATCAAAATTCCCTCAGCATTTCCTGTCACACACACACGCACACACACACACACACACACCAGATTTGGGGGCTTTGTGTTTGAATCTGGACTAAGAACAAATCTTCTGTCAGAAGCTTGTAACTCAGCAGAATTTCTATCTGAAGAAGTAGCCACACAGACATCTGTGGCAATCAAATGTAGCCATTTTCAAATGAAAACTATACTTGCCAAGAACAATACCTTATGTGCATACTCCTCTGGTTTCATATTCTGAACACGATTAATAGCTTTATACATCATCTTCTCTCGGAAATCATTGACAATCTCCCGTTCAGTAACTCCCGAGCCACTGCTGGTAACCAGGACGTACGTGCTCTCATCGGCTCTGGCTCGACCCCGGGCCTGAGAACATGAACAAAGAAAAAAAGTGTTGTGTCTTGCTATGAGCTGTCCTGGTTTGAAACTGAGAAGATAGTCTTGGTTCAGTATCCCAGCCTTCAAATGATCTCTGTATTCTTAGTAAAGGTAGTTATTACCCATGGCTTGTGGATAAATTTTTGAATTTAAGTGTTCTTTAATGCAATGTTCTAAAATGATTTTGGTAACTTGTAGAGGCCAAAATAACACACCCACCCATTTAGCCCCATTGCACCCTGAGCAACTGTTTTATACCACAGAAACCCTGAGTAGTGGGTTGGACGGTAAAGCCATCTATTTGGAGGATGAATGAGGACAAGGCCCATCTCTGACCTTGGTACCAGGAATTCTGAGCACAACAGAACTGTTCTTGGAAGCCTACTTCGGACTTAACGCACATGTCTCTGGGAAAATACACACAGTAAAGAGTCAAATTTCTATAGGCCTCTTAAGAAGGTGAAAATTAGGCTCATCAGTTTTGTTTATTGTTCTTTAAAAATTTCATTCGAGTAAACAACAAAATATGATAATGTCCCCTTCCCATTTGCCCCCTTCAACTTCTCTCATGCTTCTCCTTCATCCCCACACATATACCTTCCTTGCCCTCTTCCTGATTTTTAAAGATCATTAAGGCCATTCATTTAGTGACGTCCATTTGTACAAAGATATCAGGTCATCCAATGGAGAATGGATACCTAACACTGACCAGGGGTGGGACACTAGGCTAGATCAATCACTGGGGTTAGTATAGACATAGTTTTAATAGTATAAGCTTTGGTTATCTAGCCCAAGAGCTTAACTATCAACTACAATACTATTCTGAAGGCAAACTACACACATATTGTAGTCATAAGACTCTGACTTACGGATCATTTCCTGAAATAATCTTGCTTTCTAGCAAGATGGCTGCCTAATGAGCTTCATCTTCTATAACTTGCCACCCACCCAAGGATTTAAAAAAGAAATTAAAAAGAACCTTTCACATGTTAAGAATAATGTCATATATTTTCTCTATCCTAAGTTTTCTACAAATCATGAATTTATTAATATAGATGAGTAAGAGAGGTTAGAAACTGAATCTATCTTTTTCCTTTCTCTCTCTTTATTTTTTCTTTCTCTCCTTTTCTTTCTTTCTTTCTTTCTTTCTTTCTTTCTTTCTTTCTTTCTTTCTTTCTTTCTTCCTTTTCTTGTACTTATAAATGACGCCACTCCATATTTTATGAAAAATTAAAAATATAGAAAAGTTGACTGCATGAGGAAAACAGAACTGCAGGGCTCCCTAAGGTCTGAGTGGGATTTGTGGTCAGTGTGTTTCAGATTCCTTATCCCTCTGGGGGCTCACTGACATCTGAAGACTGAGGAGTCCTCTTTCAACCCTTATAATGAACAATATCATGCATGGTCTTGGAAAATCTGGACATATGTTTTGGATAGCTCTGCCTCACATGATCCCTCCTTGAACTGGTATCCACAAGGATGCTCACCCCATCCCAGTTTGGGGTGGGGGTACATTCTTCTGAAGTTATACATAGAAGGCAGTTAGGAACAGGATGTCAGGGACAATCTGGGAGATGTCCAAGACATAGAAATAGCAATCAAAATAGAGTTGTTAGTTAAAGTACAGGAGGTTGCCATAGGAGTTCAAGAAAGAGCAGTCATATAAAAAGCAGTGTCTTGCAGTTCTTTAACGCTGGTCTTTTAGCAGAAACACAGATAAAAAGGTTTTGTGTTGTTTTAGTAGAAGGGAGGAATCTCCATGGAGCACAGGGATGAGAAGGAACATGTTAGGCACAGATCTCTGCACATACCTGGACCATGGCTATCTCGTTCGTGACAAGGCCGTAACGGATAACAATATTGCATTCTTTGATATCCAGGCCTTCCTCTGCCACTGTAGTAGCGATAAGCAGATTTATTTCCCCAGTGCGAAATTTACTAATGACTTCTTTTTGTTCAGTCTGTGGAAACATTTTAATAAATTAAATTTTGTGATGCTAAACACATTCGGATCTTCTAATTAGTAGAAGAAATAATAAATTGCAACTGGTCAGTGTAAATCAGAGGATTAGATCATACACGGATTTGCTGCCATCTGTTTTTGGCAATGAACAAAGACATGATGGTGAGACAACATTTGATTTCCAATCTGGGATTACCACACAATAACAAAAATATTTCCATCCTGCAGTCTGGAGGTGGGAAGAAGTCTCTCTATGCCAAGGAAATAAATTGATGGGTGATTTGAAAGGAAGAAATGGAGAGGTGTTGCTGGCTGAGAAAAGGCTTTGGCAGGGCTAAAATAGGGGTTACCTTTTAATATATTAACGTCAGAGTGTGATATTTAGGGAATAAAACTCACTCAACATTTTCTATTGCTTCTGAGACACTGAAAAGTCCCCCATGATTATATGCTACAGCCAGTCACGTTAAGAATCATCCGGGAAAGAAACCTATGGAATATTTCAGAAAGGCCACAGGAAAAAAAGTTCACAAGTCCAGGAAGGAAAGCTGGAACAGGAGAAAGCAGAGCTATTCTATTTATTTATTTATTTATTTATTTATTTATTTATTTATTTATTGAACATGAAATGCTTTTTTATAGCATGTTTTACAAGGGGAGGGGATAAGAGGGGCCAGGTGGTGGAAAAGTACAAAATCTTCTTGGCCTGTGCCTTGAAACATGTCATGGTCTATACGGTACACTGCCTTGAATTATGATCTACCTGCTGTTCTTCAGAAGATATGGTACACTGCTTGAGTTATGGTCTCCCTGCTATTCTTACGATGATATGGTACACTGATTTGAGTCTATCTGCAGTTGCCAAGCAGGATCTTGCAGTTGCCAAGCTTCAGAGGACATTGTGCAGGTGGGGAAAGGTAGGGGGTGAGGGTAAGGGAGAGGGTCCTGGCTTCTGGCATCTCCCCCTTCTCTGTTTAGTTAGAGAAGGCATCTTATGATCAATCCCAATTATGTGAATTTTGAATTTGGATGTCTAATTATGGGGGGGGGTCTTAGACAAGTTCACAACCCCAAAACACTGATGTGAGACGAGTCACATCGATGGTCGAAGGTTTTAGGCTGTCGACGATGGGCAACGTCAAGGGACTCCGATGTGGGTGAAAGGAGGGTGAGAGCCCTGTCTTAGGCCATGTAGGCTGCACCCACTCCCAGCACCACGCACTCCTTTTCGGATGCATTGGGTGGGCCCCTGGGAAGTGGACCTACAATAATCCCGTCCTTGGGCTAACTCACAGCCATCCTAGTCCCTTGTAAATGTTCAATTTACCAACCATTTGTCAGTTTGGGGTGTAATATTGTCATAAAGGAAGGCTCCCCAATGTTAGCGGCCATATCAAGGGTGGCCTTGGTTTAGGAAAAAGCCAATTTTTGTTGTGGTGATCAAGAGGCCAAGCTCTCTAGCAAGAGAAACGGGGGCAAAGCCAGGCATACCAGGAACCCTTCTGGAGGGCGTGGAAGTCTAGCGGTCGACCGTAGGGGGAGGCAGGGGAGCTGGCAGCTGTGTCAGTCAGAGCTATTCTTTAACGTTACTCTGAGGAAGGTTTAGCTTTAACATAAGGTCTATTCAAAAGGCAATGTAAATTAAACGTGGACGAGTATGTGACTACAGCCTAATCACAGGAGGATTTTTTTCGATGTCAACTTTGAAAGTTAATATAAATATATTGAAGTATGACCTCATGTGACATGGACAGTCCTTGGTACTTTATTTCCACTCTAATCTCACCGGAGCTGCTAGCCTATGTGACATTCTGTGCATACTTTTATCCTTATAAGTTTTGTAAAACTCATCATCCAGAGCAAGTGTGTGCTCTCCCATGCCCTCTCCTTTCTTCTTAAAGGTAACATGAGCTTTTACGATGCTCACCACTATAGAAGAACAACATAGCAAGACTCCTCACAACCACAACCGTGTGGCAAAGCTCTGCTCTATTCCTTCACGTCTAGTGTTAAAAACGATGTCTTGGATTTTAACATAGAACTGCGCCTTAATTTCAAACAGTACTTGAATACGAAACTGCAGGCTCAGTGTTCGGCCCTCAGAGCAAGTATCTACCTAACTGCTAACAGGACAGATGAGTCTGCTGGGGTTCACGAGGTGTCAGTGCACTGCTGGATGTTCTGGCTGGCAACCCCTGGCTGTAAACTGGATAAGGATCTATCTCAAGGGACTGTGCACAGATTGAGTGTCAGAGTGGGCAATTTCAAGTTTCCTTTTTTTACATAAACACTACGTGGTTTTGGTTCCTTCCAGTGTGTGAACAATATCACAGAACTGAAATACCCTTTCCACTAGAAAGATTCAAGGGAAACTTAGCTTCCAGGAGAACACTGAAAATTGTTTACAGTTTACAAGTGTCTTTTTTGCCACTGAGAAGAGTTCTCTTAACTGTACACACAATTACTAATATAATTTTCAAAACTGATACAACGGCAGAAACCTTCTCAATCTCCCCTCCCTAACACAGTCTTTAATTCTTCCAGTTTTGGTTATAATCCACACATTCTGAGCAGTTTTGCAACTCCACTGGATTGTATATTGTAAACATTTCTTTATGATGGTGTTAAGGTAAAAGTTACTCATTTTTACAAGAGGTGCCAAACTCGAGAAGCTACTGTACGTTTATAAAAAGGAAAGCGGAAAGCGGGCTTCTTCCATAACCCGTGTCCCACTATCAGCCGTGTGGTACTTGGTGTATATTGGCCACTGCATACCAAAGCCAAGAGCCTCTGCGAATTTGTCTGTGAGATGGTGAAAGAACGGAGAGCCATGACAAGCAATGAGAGTAGACTAGTTGAAGTTTAAGGAATGGGTTACAAAAGGAGGCCTCACCTGAGTCATGGGCTTGACCTCACTGCTGTGTCCCGCTCCGATGAGGTGATGGGCTTTGACTCCAACTTCCGCAAACTTCGCATTTTCCGTAATCCACTGGGAAAGTGCGTAGGTGCTCTGCCGTGTTTTTGTGAAAATAATTCCTCGGGAGGACTCTTCAGACCTTGTGAATTGTTCCAGTATTGTGTTTCTTAATTTAATGAGTTTTTCATTCTCGTATTTTGGGTTTTCAGCTAGTTTTTTCAACATTTTCTTGTTATCTTTAAAAATAATTATTCATGTTATTAGCTTGATTTAGCTACTCCACTAAATGCACTCACACACCCTGTGGTGTGTCATAAACGCGTCCAATTTCAGTTGATTTATTAAAGAAAAACATAACTTAAAAACTATTGAAAATAAAATTAGTTTGCATCAGTACATTAAAAAAATTACAGTGGCAAATTTTACATGATACTCTAAGACATGACTCATAGGTAGGAAATCTTGTGATTATATTTAGTGCTTAGACTAATTAATTAATTAATTACAATAGTCTAGGCAGTAAAATTGTATGATCAAATGATTAACTACAGTCACATAACTAAACGTTAACCTGTCATGTAAATTATAAACCACAGTCTTCGTGGGATTTTCTTTCAAGATGAATTTTGAGAGCCTTCTGGAAGACTTAAAGAAAGCCGTGAGTTCCTGTCTGAGAGGACGGTGCAGGAACACATGGTTTGTGCTATATTGAATCTTACCAAAGAACAAATTCATGAGAAATTCATCCGTTTCGTCCAGTTTCAAAGACTTCTTTACATTGCCCTTAAGTTGGTCATTGCGACTGCTGGCCTCATCGTCACTCTCGTCGCTGTCGTTGAGGGCTGCAAACTTCTTTTCTTTCTCATCAGTGTAGAACGTTTCCAGGTGGCTGTACGCGTCAATCATTCGGATCGTGTCGTTGATTTGTAGGGCTTCGTTGTACTTCCGCAAATGTTCCAAACAGACGCGATCTTTGCGATTTCCGTCTTTAGCAGCTTTGGAAGAATAAACTCTGTGAGTGAGGCAAAGGGTAGAAAACTATCCCATAAATGTGTTGTGAGCTTAAACAGGTTATGGCTCAGAACTAACTTCACCGTGGCGCTGGCATGGGCAAGGCTCCGTATGGCCATGAGTTCTAAAGAGGGTGACTTTCAACTCTGTCGCTGGATGCCTGAGCTCAGTGTGAGCGGGAACGAGGACCTGAACCTTAACGGAAAAGCTTGGGAAACATCTCAGTAAAATTGCCTTTGGAGACAGAGCTGTTGATAGCTGCTGTATTACTTTATATATAATAAATGAAAGTGAAAACTGTATGAATTGACACCTCTTTCCTTAGATGAGGGGTTGGAACATGTGTGGGCTTGCCCTACACAAACAGAAATTCTGCTTCAAGTTCCATTTGCTATCAGATAACTTCTGAGTCTGCGAGGATCATCTGAAATCTTGGTTGTAAACAAAGGAAAAGCTGTTAGGTCAAAACCCAAATTACCTTTTTTTTCCATTTGAATGGCCCATTGCTCATAATGCTGTGTTCCAAAATCTGACATTGGACTCTTTTGGCAGTAAGTTTGAATGCTTGCCATAATTTCTAGAAGTTTCTCTTTGAATGGATTCTAAAAACAAGGACATATATGGTATTAACGTTGTTTAAAATGGCATTCACTATCTTTGTTAAAATGATTTGCATATTATAATGTGATTGGTTCAGAATCATTAACTAGACAATGAAACAGATTAATCTCTGATCATTTGGTGGTTCACTATACTTGGTTTTTGCAGTTTCACCTTTAGTCCAGGACGTATCTGACCCTAAACCTCTACCACGACTTCTTAAAAGTAAAGTCAGTGAGTGTTACAAAGCTTGAAAGTTAAAGGCAATTAAAATTATTCATTGAGTTAATGTCACAATTATTTAGAAAGTCTTTGATTTTACTTAGGTAGCATTCCTATGTAAATGAGTGGTTCTGATGCTCTGATTTAATCTGGAATCTGGGTTTACTGACGCTGAAGATACTTGCCCCCAATTGGTTTTTGAACTGTCAATAAACATGCCAGTGGCCAATGGTTGCGTGGAAAGAAAGAGGCGGGACTTCCAGATTCCTGCAGGCTAGAAGAGAAGAGAGGGCAGAAGGGGAGCATGGAAGACTTGGGGAGAGAGAGAACAGACTGAGAGCTGCAGGGGAGATATTCCAAAATGTAGACGGAAAAGAAAAGTGGCCCACAGAAGGGCAGTCCAAAAGTGTCTTGGGCCACAAGACCAATGGGCTTCAGATTAGGTAACCAGGCAACTAAATTGAGGGCAGATTTAGAGATGTCAAACTAGGAGTAAAGGTAAGGGTACGCTAGCCGCGGAAGGCTTAGAAAAGCCTAGCCATAGAGGCAATAAAGCAGTTTTAAAATGAGCTAGTGTGTGTGTGTGTGTGTGTGTGTGTGTGTGTGTGTGTGTGTGTGTGTGT